>NC_067472.1:210503336-210803336 GCF_947179515.1 Apodemus sylvaticus | reverse complement strand
AGATGACAATCATTGTTCCCCCATGGAGAAAGCTCTCCTTCTCCCCCCTCTCTCTGCCTTTCAACTGAGGCACCCCCTTCCACCTCTACCAAACATATTCCTCATTCTCTCTTTCTTTTTTATGAAACACCCAACAGGCACTGTCAGGCACAGTCGGGTCTAGTAGTCATGAGATCTTTTAATAATTAAATAACCTTAAATGCCATATTTGGTGGATCTCTGACACTTTTGAAAACCATCTATCTACATACAGCATGCCGAATTTGTTAAAACTGAACAGTTTTAACTTATCTGGGACCCCTGAGTAAACCAAGGGGAGACGGAATCGCTGCAAAATGCATGAGAAACTTTATTAAAAATACTAGCATGCTAGGGTCACTCTGTATATGAAGAGTGAGTGACCCCCACCATCCACACTGAGGACTTTGTATACAGACCCCAGGGCAGACTCCATTAGGCACAATATGAGTGGTAGAACAGTAATATCCTTAAACAGATTGGTCCACTAGGGGATGAGGTAAATGGCCAGTGGTCAGTCCAGTCAGTCCTTTGGAATGCATCCTCACCCCTAGGTCTCTCCTTCCCCTTTGTGGTCTGAGGAATGCAACCCAGCCCCTGACCCTTTTTAAGTTTCTGAGTTAACTCTTTCAAATTGTTAAACATTGATTATTTTTAACTATTTACTATGTGAATAACCTTATCAGAGCTGCCCTCTTGGTATGTTGTTCTGTTATATATAACCTGATAAACAATATTTAGTTCTATAAAGATATTTGCATGGAATATGCAAGGTGCACAGATCAGTTAAGGATGAATTTTTGCTTCCTGTTTGAGCAGGTAAAAGACAACTGTCTTTTTTATGAGCTGGTTTGATCAATAACCAAATGGTAATATATCTGCATGCCATATCAAAAGATGGTTTTTGATGGTTTCCTGGACCAAAGAGTTTCTCACAGCAGTCATATCCCTTGAAGAAGGCAGTATGGACCAATGACTGCAGTGGATCAAATAGTGCCCTCCACCCCCCACAGTTCATGCTCATGTGGATTCCTTTGCAAACAGTGCCTTTGCAGATGTAGGGATTTGAGATGAGGTTGTGCAGTGCTGCTGAGACAGGTCCCAACCCCATGAGTGGAGTCCTCATTAAGGCCATTTGAAGACTCAGATGTGTCCATAGGATGTTTGAGCAGAGAGACTGGAGTGAGACATCTACAAGTCAGAGTATGGGAAGGGTGGACAGAAACCACAAGGAGATGCTGGAGCCTAGGGAAGGCTTCTCTGCAATACTCTGAGGGAACAAAACCCTCCTCACACTTCAGATCCAGACTCCTTCAGAACTGTGAGATGCACTCTGGTGACCCAGCTGGTGACACATCACATGGCAGGTTCAGGAGCCCGTGCAGGATTCTAGGGACATGGATGGTTGGCCATGGATACATAGCCTTATTTCCATCCCCATGGAGATGAGTGGCCTTAGGGGATGCTCACCGATCCCTTCAAGTCTTGTTTTCATCTCTGACACAGAAGTATTTTCTTACATGGCTGTGTGAGCAGAGTGTTAAGAATTCCAAAATACAGGGCTGGAGAGATGGCTCAGTGGTTAAGAGCACTGACTGCTCTTCCAAAGGTCCTGACTTAAGTTCCCAGCAACTGCATGGTGGCTCACAATCATCTGTAATGGGGTCTGATGCCCTCTTCTCTGTGTCTGAAGACAGCAACAGTGTACTCACATACATAAAATAAATAAATCTTTAAAAAAAGAAAATAATTTCAAAATAGGGGCTGGAGAGATGGCTCAGAGGTTAAGAGCACTGACTGCTCTTCCAGAGGTCCTGAGTCAATTCCCAGCAACCACATGGGGACTCACAACCATCTATAAGGATATCTGATCCCTCTTCTTGTGTGTCTGAAGTTAGCTACAGTGTACTCACATAAAATAAATAAATAAATATTATTTAAAAAAAGAATGTCAAAATAATGATAATGGAGCACATAAGGAAGTGTTAGGGACCTTCTGGGGGAGGAATCCATCCCAGTATCTGGACACATATGCCAACAGTGCTGAGGCTGAGATGTCCTGCTCCTTGAGTTGACTCTCTTCTAGTTTTGGTTTTGTGCATGTCCAGCTGGAAATCAGTGCCCCAAATTTTTATCTGATGAGAGTCACATTTACTTAGGTCTTGGATTTTTATCATATTTTTAACCCATGATCATATTGTGTTATTGTCAAAGGAATTTTTGAAGATGTGATTAAAAATAATAGTGACTTAACATTGACATAATCAAAAGAGAGGCCATGTGATTGGGCTCAATCTCACTACATTCCTCTAAAAGCAGAGTGTTCTTTTTGGCTGGTGACAGATGGAGAGAGGTCAGAGAAATTTGAAGCATGGGACTGTTTAGAGTGCCCTTGCTGACTTTGAAGATGATGAGCTGCAAAGAAGGCCTTGAGAGAAGGCTTTTCATGCTGAGTGTGAGCTCTGATCAACAGTCAACAAGGCTTCTGCCCTATAGCTGCATGAAAAAGTTCACTTACTGTCTACAACCAGAAACAATTTAGAATGGGCTTTCTCCCCAGCCCTCCCATACTGGCACTGGGTTTCAGATTTTAAGTTGAGAACACACTCATCTGTATGGACTTCTGACCCACAGAACCATAAGATGATACAGTGCTCTTTTAAACCCTTTTTCTTCTAGTAATTCTCTGGCTAAAATTAGCAAACTAATATAGCCCATTGAAGTGTCAGCTATTAACTCCTTAAGTGTTTCATAACTAGGAACTCTGGAAGTGGATGATTCCAAACATGAAAATAAATGAGTGTATGTGAGGTATCTATCTAGTGGTAGAGGAAAATGACTTGGCTTAGAGGATATGGTTAGCACGCCTTTCTGACAGTTTCAGGAGAGATGTGATGCCTCCTATACATAAAAAAAAAAAAAGCAAGGGACTTTTTTTTTTTAAAGTTATGATCACTGTTGAGGTTTTAAAAGATCATCTTTACCCTTTTCTTCTCTCTTTATGTTTTAAGTTTTAGGAGTTCTCCAGAAAAATGCAGAGAGATGTCAATAAAAAAATTGTACTGAGCTACCTAATGACCCTCTAAGTGACAAAACACTACACTAGAAGCTGAGTAAACTCAATCTGAAATTCATATTTTAATAGGGGCATCTGAACATGTTGACTCTATCAACCAATAGGGAAATAAAACATGCATTGGATAAGGATACATGTTCTACTATGTTCATAGCAGCCCTATTTGTAATTGCCAGATGCTGGAAAGAACCCAGGCATCCCTCAACAGAAGAGTGGATGCAAAAAATGTGGTATATTTACACAATGTAGTACTATTCAGCCATTAGAAACAATGAATTCATGAAATTCTTAGGCAAATGGATGGAGCTAGAGAATATCATACTAAGTGAGGTAACCCAGACTCAAAAGGTGAATCATGGTATGCACTCACTAATAAGTGGATATTAACCTAGAAAACTGGAATACCCAAAACATAATCCACACATCAAATGAGGTACAAGAAGAAAGGAGGAGTGGCCCCTGGTTCTGGAAAGACTCAGTGAAACAGTATTCAGCAAAACCAGAACGGGGAAGTGGGAAGGGGTGGGTGGGAGGACAGGGGAAGAGAAGGGGGCTTGCGGGACTTTCGGGGCGTGGGGGGGCTAGAAAAGGGGAAATCATTTGAAATGTAAATAAATTATATCGAATAATAAAAAAAAAAAGAAACCTTCAGCTGAGGAGCCCCGGGGACTACTGTCACGGAGAACCACTTGAGTAGTGGCTCTGAGGCTCCTGACACCTCATAAACTGCCACTGCCTCTGTCTGTGGATTAGAGGGGGAAATCAGTGGTGCTGGTCAGCCTAATACACATCCTCACCCATGGGATTTGCTGTTCCCAAAGTTCTGTTGGCTGCCACCATCGCCCCCCCCACACACACCCAAACCCACTGGCAGGTTCCTTGAGTCAGCCCTCACTTACCATCCTACTCACAATCCAAGTTCTGTGTTAGGAGGTTTGGTGGCAGCTCTGGCCACAACCACTACACAGGAAGTTAGGATGCAGGCAAGGACTCCTGTGAAGCGCATAGCTGGTGGTGGCATCCTGAAGCACCAGATGTGGGCATGCTCCCCATCCTGAAAGGCTCCAGGACAAGTGGGAGTGCTGCTCTTTGTAAGTCTGTGGGAGGAGAGCAGAACTTTACTTGGGTGATAAATGGGGGGTGAGCAATGGGGAAACCATGTGGCCTCACACCTGTACCTGAACCCCAAGCCACCCCACCTGCTCTGGTCCCTCTCTCCAATGCTGCTACAGAGCTTCCAGCACTCAAGTGGATTCTCCCTAAGTTTTATTTTGTGCTTTGACTCCAAACTCTGGTAAAAGTAAGGCAAATTTCATTATGTTTTAGGTCCATTTTATACTTAAACACTCTCAGTAGTTTTTCTAGGATGCTTTTGCAGTGCTTAAGCAGGCCTTGAGAGACTACCAGAAGAATGTTTCATTGTATTCTTTTCCCAGTCCACAGGAGTAGCTTTCCTGCCAAGAATAAACAAGTCCTAACTCTGCAGACACCTACACAACTAGGTAGGACTCTATTACTGAACTGTGCTTTCAGCTTCACTAAAATTATGTCAAAGAACAGGAACAAGTGTAGAGCGAGGGGGTGGGGGAGACACCTGTTCTCTCAGAAGCCAGAATCCCCAGCAAGCTGCCTCAGGCACAGCTAGGGAAGATGGAGCAGGCTGCAGTCTATGGGCACCAGCGTTCCATTCCTGTGCACAGCCAGTCAACAGTTCCTCACACATAAACACAAACAACCCCCCACCCAGAGAAAAAAGAAAAAAATATCATGTTAAGAAGGAATGAACACTAATCTCAATATGAGCAGAAGAGTCCAGAGTAGCTACAACTGAGCTGAGACCTCCAGAGATGACACAGACCAAGGGTAAATCTGAGGAGAGGCCCTAAGAGCTACCTGGCTAAGGTCACATTGACATTGGCAACCCCACTGCCAGGCTGGAAAGCAGCAGGGCACAAAGACTGGGAAGGACCGGTCCTTGCAGGCTTCAGCATGTGCACCAGGCTCTCCTTCCTGCCCTTCCTGACTGAGGTAGGAAAGTTCCCAGGCCTCCCAGGGTTGTTCTTAGCTCCCTTTCACTTTTTGGCTGAGGTCAAAGTCCCTGGACCCTGTGATCAGCACCCAAGGCAAAGTTGTCCCAGGGCGATCCTTCAGGAACTGAGGTAGCTGAAGTCAATAATAGGTCTCAAGCCCCTGTTCTGAGTCCACTTGGTTTCTCAGTCATTATCCTGTGAGTCAGGGGAAGATCAGAGAATGGTCTAAGGTGGTGCTAAGCTGCCAGAGCCACTCTAGCTCTGAACTCTCTGAGAACTCTCTAAAGTTACTCCCTCCACCCCGCGCCCCAATTTTTGGTTTCACTGGCCTTGAGAGATCATTCAGCCCAGGAGTGGGGATTGGCCAGGCACAGGTGGAGAGGAGGCCCTCTTGTTTGCTTCTTAGCCCTAAGCAGGCTAAACTACTAGCTAGAAAAAAAGGGGCTTCTTAATGGTTTGGGGTGATAGAGATTGGCCCAGAGCCACAAGGGTATAAAAAACAATCAATTCTGAGACTGCATACTTCAAATCCAATGCAATCTATTCTTTTGGGGGGAGGGTTTTAGAAAATTTTAGATTACTTTAATCCCTGCCAGGATTAAATTCAAGTCATCAGACTTAGTTACAAGTGCCTAATTTACCAGCTGAACCATCTTGGCAGCTCCTCCAACAGTTTTGAAATTTAAAAATAATACAGAAATGATAAAAAAAATTCAATTTTTCCTCCCAACCCCTGCTCCCACAATGATGACTTTGAAACTAATCATTTATTAATAGATTCCTAGGCTGTAAGCTTTAGTTCATTTCCTTACTAACTCATACCTTATGTAACCCAATCAAACTATTCTCTCTACCACATAGTTACTTACCGGTCCTCAGCCTCGTGTGTCCAAGCCTGGTGCTAACCTTCTTTATTCTATCCTGAGTTCAGCCACCTGCTGGCTTATGTACATCTCCTCAAGCTCTGCTCAGATCTCATGCTTTGGGCCTCCACAGTGTTCACTGGCGAATCTCCCTTTATCCTGAACATCTACCTGCTGGTTAGTTACCACTCCTTCTGTCCCTGACTGCTTCTTCCTTACTGTCTTCCTTCAGCATCTCTCCCAGTGTGTCTCTCGAATCTCGAATTGTCTCAGTATTTCCCAGAATCCTCTCTTCTCCTGCCTGTGCCCCACCTCCAATTTCCTACCTCAGCTCATTGGCCATAGGCTTTTTTATTGTCAGGTGATGCTTATAAGAGATTCTCTCTCTCTCTCTCTCTCTCTCTTAAATATTTTTATTTTCTACATTCTTTGTTTACTTTCCAAATGATTTCCCCTTTCCCGGATCCCCCCTCCCCATATGTCCCATAAGCCTTCTTCTCTCCATCCATTCTCCAATCACCTCCCTCCTTTTTCTCTGTCCTTATATTCCCCTCCAATGCTAGATCAATCCTTTCCAGGATCAGGACCCTCTCCATACTTCATCATGGGAGTCATTTGTTATGTGATTTGTGCCTTGGGTATTCAGGGCTTCTGGGCTAACTTTACTTGGAACTTAAATAAAAATGAAAAAAACTAAAGAAATTATTCAAGAAACATGGATTCCTTGTGCAGTTTAATCAAAGGCACAAGCTATGAAATATAGTCTACACTACTTGTGAGGCCTATATTGTGCTATAATTTCATTCTAATCCCTGTGGATTTTGAAAACAATAATTATTAAATGCAAATTTGTGTTCCAGCTACAGAAGTCACACATGGATTTGGAAGTTCCCTAGTAGGGAAAGGCCAAGAAAACCTGCAGTGTAAAAGATAAATCACAAAATGGCCTGCATGAGATTTTTAGTTTTCTCATTAAGCAGCAGCAAACTCTGCTTCTGAGCAAGACACTGACTTTGCTTATTGCAAGCAAAGCTTAGTTAGGTGAAAGCAGAGATTGAGAGCAAAATCATCTGAATATGAGAAAGAAATCAGAAGCCTGTAGAGCAGTTCATAGTCTAGATGTCAGCAGTGTGATGAACAGTGAAGAGGGGAGGCAGCTAGGGAAAAAGATGGCTTAGTGCCATCCTTACCTCAGCAGATGAGCACATCTGTGGAACATGGTGTGCAGTTACTGATCTAGCAAATGTGTTTTCACCACCTTATCTCCATGTGATGCGTTAGCTTCAGAGGTCAGGTTTTTCCCTCTTTTCTCTTGTGCTTAGGCTGTTTCCCCTTACCTCCATTAATTTGGAGAATGCAAAAATTGTAACAAAGGCAAAAACACAAAAATGAATGTAGAAAGCAAGGAGACCAAGGTAACTTTCTTAGGATCCCTGAGAGCTTCGGGCTTCCTAAAATGGAATCAGTTTGAAGGTCTTGCTCCATTGTTCGTCTCCTGTCCATGAAATGAATGATCAGGAGTTCTAAAGTGCTTTCGAGCAATCACCCACCCACCCTCCCACCTGCCTCCCACCCTGCCCCCCCCTTTTTTTAAAGTACTGTTTTTCTAGCAAAGAGCAAAATATTTGGAGTTGATGGGTAAATATCTCTGTCTTTGGAAAGTGTTCAAAGGCATTTTGTACAAGCTGATTGTAGATCAGCTCCTTCTGGCATTTTGTCTTGAATATTTCCTTCCTCACACCTCATATACTGTCCCAGAAGGCAATAGATTTCCATATGGCCTTGGGTGGCACCAACTTGATGTCTATGAAAAAGTGGAAGATGGAGGTCTACCCAGAACAGAGTTTTCGTGTCCTGGTTCTTTTGATCTCACAGATGTCACTGTTCTGAAAGAAGCTAACCTGTCCTTCCTTTATCTCTGCTCTCTGAAACTGAAGAATGTGGCTCTGCCGGTGCTTTGTCTGCCTTCTTACTCGTTGATACTCTGACTACTGAAATAATGTTTACTCCATTTCTAAACTGATCCACCTCAAACACTTTTGATTTGGTGGCTTATACCATTTGCCAGCTACAAAGCACTAACTTCTCAAATAAGAGTCTTTATAGGTAATGCACATAGTCCTTATAGTTAATAATCTTGTAATTAAGATAACTGAGCATCATAGTCTGAACTGGGACTCTACATAGCCCTGAATGTGCAGGAATTCACTATGTAGACTAGGCTGGCCTCAAACTCACAGAGTTATACCTGCCTCTACTGGATTAAAGGCACACCTGGCTCTCCTCTCCTCACATCCCTTCCTCTCCTCTCCCCTCCCTTCCCTTCCTCTCCCCTCCCTTTCTCTCCCCTCCCCTCCAGTCTCTCTCTCTTTGAAATGCTTTTTGTCCAGTAAAACATGGATGTCATATGGATGTCAGAAACCATCTATATTTGATTACAAACACTAAAGAATTTACAAGCCCGAAATAGATAAGGACTAGTAAAGTCACACTAGCCTATCATTTATCATTTGGGTTTTATACTAGTTATTGAATAATTAGAATCCCAAAGTTTTGACAGATATGCTGCTTTTAAATTTTGGTAGATTTATTTGTTTGTTTTTTAAACTCCTAACTTAAATAAAAGAAAACTTACAGGCTAGCCGAATTCTATAGAATTAATTTGTTTGTATGGAAAAAATTAGATCTCATTACATACTTAATAATGCATTTTGCTGGAATAATATAGTTACATGAAATTATAAAAGTAAGTGGAATATGGATATTATGGATAAAACATTTTCAGAATAAAGAATAATCTCTTAAGTTTCAAACTGCCTTTGCTGCCTCTACATCTAAAGAATTATATATATATATATATATATATATATATATATATATATATATATGTGTGTGTGTGTGTGTGTGTGTGTGTGTGTGTGTGTGTGTATACATATATGTATATACATCACACTCATGTGTGATGATTTGGACACTGAAGCTAATAGAAAAGAAACTGGGGAAGACCCTTGAGGACATTGGTACAGGGGGAAAGTTCCTGAACGGAACACCAATAGTGTATGCTCTAAGATCAAAAATTGACAAATGGGACCTCATAAAATCACAAAGTTTCTGTAAGGCAAAGGACACCATCAAAAGTACAAATAGGCAACCAACAAATTGGGAAAAGTTCTTCACCAACTATACATCAGATAGAGGGCTAATATCCAATTTATACAAAGAACTCAAGAAGTTAGACCACAGAAAGCCAAATAACCCTATTAAAAATGGGGTACAGAGCTAAACAAAGAATTTTCACCCAAAGAACTTCGGATGGCTGAGAAGCATCTTAAAAGATGCTCAACTTCATTAGTCATTAGGGAAATGCAAATCAAAACAACCCTGAGATTTCACCTTACACCAGTCAGAATGGCTAAGATTAAAAATTCAGGAGACAGCAGGTATTGGCAAGGATGTGGAGAAAGAGGAACACTCTTCCACTGCTGGTGGGGTTGCAAATTGGTACAACCACTCTGGAAGTCAATCTGGCAGTTCCTCAGAAAACTGGGCAGGTCACTTCCAGAAGATCCTGCTATACCACTCCTGGGCATATACCCAGAGGCTTCCCCAGCAGGTAATAAGGATACGAGGTCCACTATGTTCATAGCAGACCTATTTATAATATTCAGAACCTGGAAAGAACCCAGGTATCCCTCAACGGAAGAATGGATGCAAAAAATGTGGTATATATATACAATGGAGTCCTTCATGAAATTCTTAGACAAATGGATGGAGCTGGAGAACATCATACTAAGTGAGGTAACCCAGTCTCAAAAGATTAATCATAGTATGCACTCACTATGGGACATTCAGGGAGTGGGGAGCCAGAAAAGGGGAAATCATTTGAAATGTAAATTAAAAAATATATCGAGTAAAAAATAATACATTCATATTACAAATTAAATTTAATATACCTAACTCATGAGTTTCTGATTCTAAAAACTGAAGTATTTTAAATTTATGTTACTTGTAGCCTTCAGTGTTACAGTGGCATGCCTACACAGATTTAAAATATGCAAACAATAAGACTGGATTGTAAATAAATGGCCTGGTAGAAAACGCATCTTGAGGATGCATGTTGACACTGTGTTGTGTGAGTAATATTAACATTCATTCACACTGATGCTAGTGAGGAAACTTACATTCCAACTGGAGGGTAAAATGTCTTGGTAAAAACAAATTAAAGAAAATCAACTTTGTAGGGCTTGTTTGGTTGGTTGGTTCGTTGGTTGATTGGTTTTTGTCCTATGAGCCTTAATAAAATACCTTTCTATTAAAGTCCTTTCAGATGCCATTGACTTAGTAAGTTTGTGTCCCTGATTAAACAGGCTTTAGGTAAAGCCTTCTTTGTGGTAAAAAATCAAAAACAAACAAACAAACAAAAAACAAAAAAAAACTTTTTATAACAAAGCAAAAATATTAAGTTCAATTTGTGTAACGTCTAAATTCCAGTGCTGAAATCATACTTCATAATGTTGAAGTGTGAAGCTATAGCCTATTGTTGGAGTAGTAATGTGTAATTGGCACACTGTTTCTCTACGCTGCTTTCTGGTGTAATCTGAAAATTGTTACTATGCAGTTAGGTATGATAACAAAGTTTAGATGAATTAGTTTCCTAGAATTTATGACTAAAATGAAAACAAATCTGCTCAGGAATCACTGTGTGGAACACAAACAAACTGATCACAGAATATTTTGCCCATCCAAGTGAAAGATGAATATATTTTTAGGTATTTTTTAAGTGTATATATGTGTGACTATAAATAAAATTAATTGATTATTTGAAGCTTTTAATTGTTGTGACAAGGTGGATACACCACACCATAATAGTTAGGAATACTGTAAATTCTCACTGTGAGGATGTTGACTTGAAAATTTTATGTAGATTGTCTGGTCAACAGTACAATAGCCCCTCATTGTGTGCAAATATTAAGAACCTGCAAATTGCACCCAGCACATGCTGCTGTGTGCAGTAAAAGTACTTGGTATTCAAGCATGAGGTCATGAGAGTAAATTCCCTGTACCTAGATAAATGTCAGGACTATGTGATAACAGTCCACATGTCATTTTGGTGCTTGGGAAGCAGAGACAAGTGATGCCTAGAATAAGCTCATAATCTAGACTAAGTGAACTAGTGAGCTCTGGGTTCAGTTGAGAGACCCTGCACAAATAGGTGGCCAAGCATCCAACATCAACCTTTCATACCAACAGACACACACGAACACTTTCATATAGACATGCACACCACATACATTGGCAATAAAAGAGCCTGCAAATCTTAACCTTAGGTATGTTAGAGATGTGATTAAGGTTAAGGACTATGAGATGAGGGAGGTACTCCGGGGTAATCTATGTAGACCTAATTTAATTGCATGGGTAGTTAAGAGTTATGAAGTTTTTCTAGCTATGGTGAGGGAGAAAGCTATAATACTGGAAGTAAGAATGGTCAGATATAGCATCCTGCCTGTGACGATAGAACAAGGGGGCACAAGCCAAGTAATGCAGACAGCCTATTGAACCTGGAAAGGACTGGGAAGCAGATTGTCTATTAGCACCTCTTGAAGATGCTACACTTTGAGTTTGGCTCAGTGAGACCTGCCCAACAGAATGTAAGTTTCTCTTGTTTAAAGACATTGGAATTTTGTTAACTTGTTATGGTGACCATGTACCTTACTGTGTTTTAAATGTGTTAAATATTTATTAAGTTTAAATACGATAAAGGAATAAAAGCTATTTGGTATAGTAAAAAATGTGTGGTAATTTATAAGACTTCCTTACATGAAGACTGGTAACAGCCCATTTTGGTACTCCAATGAACTGAATGAATTAAGAACATCTTCATAGATAGGTTTTATCTTTTAATCAGAGGTTGCTGGGCCAGGGATATATCACAGTGATAACGTGATTGCCTAGCATATTTGAGGTCTGTGTTTATCCCTAGTATCAAGACAAAGAAAAATCATTTTAATAGTGTCATGGTGTCAAATATATAACCAACATTTGATGATTGCTAAGAAGAGCAGGATTTCATTGACAGTTGCATTGACATTGTCCACGAATGTAGTTTTGACAAATGAGTTTGAAGACATAACCAAACATAACTGGTTTTGTCATACAGAAGCACCATCTCCACCCTTTTGACACATGAGGGCATTTCTAATTATGTCATGCTCAACAATTATCAAGAAATTGTATAAGGACTTACTGAACTCAAACTGCAGGGCCTGAGTTTATCTGTTTTCACATAGTGCTCTTCAGAAAGCAGGGGTGGTAAGGCATTGGAATCCTTCTGAAAATGGCTTCCTGTTTAGTAATCAAACCTAATGCAGGAAGCCTGCAAAATGACAGGATTCAAGATACTCTACTATGGCAAGAGATCTAAGATTAGAATAAATATCTAATAGGTAAGTACATAAAGATAAAATGAGCTTTAAGCAGTTTCTGTCCCTGTTCTGCCCAGCTATTGAAGGATAAACTCAGAAGTATTTATTTAGTCTCTTTCCGCTAATACTGGGGATATAGGTCCAAAGAGCTTTACCACTGTTGTATTTAGTGACAAATACAACAAAGAACCTAGGAAAAGAACAAGAAAGAGGACAGGGTTTAACTGTGTTTTTAATTTGTTAAATATTTATCAAATATCAAAATTTAAATATTATAAAGATATAAGCTATTTTGGTATAACACTAAATAGGTGATAATTTATAAGACTTGCTTACATTGAGACTGATAACAGCTCATTTTGGTACTCGAATGGAATGAATTCAGAACACCTTCATAGATATTCTATGAGATCTATGTGAGATGACTGGTAGAAACACTGGTCACTGGGAGAGGAGTCAGGTGATCAAAACTGGGAAGGTTGGCAGAGGTTGAAAATCATGTTCCTTTTAGAGGATTTGGGAGCCTCAGCTTTAATTCAAAGATCGGTTCAAAAGGAGAAAATGCAAATCCATAAAGCTGAGGCAGGGGGTTATTTTAACTGTGAAAGTGCATGTGTTGGGATGTAGCTAGTGGACTAGAGAGTAAGTGAAGGTAGAGATAATGGAAGGCTCTAGAGATTGATTGCATAAGAAAAGTATTAGAAGAACAACAAGGCTTCTGGGAAATGCAATCATTCTGCCAGCTACAAAAACAATAAACACATTCTCATCAAGAAGGACACAGATTACTGAGTAGGTATTGAAAGGTATGCACTTGTAAGATAGCTCAAACAGCTGAAAAGTTAGGGAAAAGTAGGTGAAAATAATAAAATTAAAATTGATAAAGAATTTCCCCTTTGGGATAGTCTCTCTTAAATCTCCATGAGGATATTTGGATCCAAGACAATCATTTATACATATGTTGAGTTGATTTGCTAAGTAACAAATCTTACCATCTCTATACTGGTGTTATTACTATACTGTAAATCTAGAGACTGGGTTCAATCCTTAGAGAGATTTACCTCTGTTCCAAAGGTTAGAGGAAAGACTCAGATACACTATGTCTCCAAGGAAACACTTGTTTTACAAAGTTGAGGAAGGAGAGAGTGGTGTGTATAAAAGGAAAAAGTCATTTCCGAGTTCAGAGTGGTGGATGACATCACTTGCTGAGGTGGGCAGAGTTGAGAAGTCAGGTTTGAAGTTGCTGTTGCACAGAACCTTGGAGATTGATTTACACTAGAAAATTCATCTGTTGTGTAAAAATCAATTGTCTCGTTAGGGTTTTAATGCTATGAAGAGATGCCATGACAACTTTTCTAACAGAAAATATTTAATTGAGGCTGGCTTACAATTTCAGAGGTTTAGTCCATTATGGTCATGGTAGTTAACACAGCAGATTGCAGGCCAGGCAGGAATGGTGCTGGAGAAGGAGCTGAGAGGTCTACATTTTGATCCCAAGGCAGGCAGCAGGAGACTGTGTGTCATGCCCGACATAGCTAGAGCACAGGAGACCTCAAAGCCTGCTACACAGTAACACACTTCCTTCAACAAGGCCACACCTACTCTGAATAAAGCCACACCCCGTAATAGTGCCAATAACTCCCTATAGCCCAATCATTTAAACACAGAGTATTTGGGGGCCATTCCTATGTAGGCTGATGATAGGACTTTGTGGTCCTCAACTGGACGTTGGTAACTGGATAGGCTGGTATGTAGGGACACAGAAAGTGAGGGGAGAAAGGAGGTCATTTCTTCTTCTGCTGTGTAATCATAGATTTAACACAAGTAAATCATTCTTAAGTGGTTGATCGAGGAGTCATAGTCCTAGCAGTGGCTATTATTTTTATCTTTTAGTGCTTTTCCTGAACACTGTGGTAGAACGTTTAGGTTGCCAACACTTGTAATCCAGATCTGTGCCTTCCACAGTGGTGTGTGTGCTTAGGGGTTCCTCCCCTTGGCCTGTGCTACTCACAGAGTTGTACCTTCTCTGAGCCTCTTGGGTGTGCTGACTGTTCTCCTGCTCCTGCGCCTCCCTTGAGACCTGAAATCCTCTCGTTCCTTCTGTCTTGCTGCCCTCCTTTGAACTTTTGCTTATTTGGAAATATTTTCATTTGTTTCCACACATAACTTGTAGATGTTTATCCCCCCCTGCACAGTTAGGTATCCGTTTACTGACTTATTTATTTGATCTGGAATGTGTTGGATTTGAAACCATAGCACAGATGCTTTTCTCTCCCAGGAGAGTGGGGGATGCACAGAGAATGGTTTTGTGTGGCTCGGAAGTGACAGTGAAGAGGGAAGTGTCTTATTGGGAAGAAATACCGAGTTGGAGCTCCAGGTGTGTGTCTAGAGTAGACTCACTTCATGACTATCTTAGTTACTGCAACAAATTGAAAAAGGACATATAGGTGGGAAAAATTCTCATTTGCAAAATGTTTTTGATCTAGTTTAAAATTAGGACTGTCTGCCATCTACTGTATTACATAGATCAGTTTGTGTATCTTTTGTCCTGGAGCCACCTGCTTAAATCAGCCTCCTGTTCTGGTAAATCTAAAAGGATTCAAAGAAGCAGGGGGTTGGCTTCCTATGAAGAAATGCTTTTGCTGACCGGGTCTGACAAATAGAAAAGTAGGAAGAGGTAGCCTTCAGGAATCTCTTTCCATTTTATGAAGACTAGTGTTGGGGAACTGAAGTATAAATACAATCAAGAGAAATCAATGGTGACCTGGACAGAGACTTTACCATCTGATGGTGTGAAATATTTGGTGGGCTCACAGTTTTAATGGGTTTGTCTTAGACAGTTCTCCCATGAAAGTGTTGGTTAATAATTTACCCTTCCTGAGAGGCAGAGGCCGCAATAATAGGTTGTGAGCGGGAACTCTGAGGCCTGTCATCTGCTGGAGTTCATCTTGCTGGCTAGAGCCATGAACCGTGTTGGTTGCCACAGGGTACCAAGCCTCTGAACATTGACAAAGAAAAGCTTCAGAGAGCTCAATAATGCAGAGATGTTTGGAGTGATTTACTTGAAGTGGTATCTAAAGTAATGGGTTACTACTGTAGCTACCCATCTGCTCTGCATCAAAAAGAATGTAACTCTACATCTTTTGAAAAAGTTTATTTTGAAGTAGGGTGGAACTGTGTATGGAGGGAACAGAGTGTGGCAGGCTGATAAATTATTGCTACAGAATATTTATGAAACTTAGGGAGAAAGGACAAACTGCGCTTGTTGATTGATACCTGGAATATGTTTTTATTGTCTAACAAAATATTGGATGCAGCTGTACCTGTAAGACTTAGCTGCTGTGCGTGTGATCGTCAGTGGGAGCCGCCGGAGCGTGTTACCCCTTACCATACACTGTTTTGATAGGATAGTAAGCTCAGCTCTGCTGTAGTCTTCAGTACAATTTATGTGAATTGTATTTCCCTGTTTAGTCATTGAATCATATTGCGATATGAGCATGGTAAGTTTTGTAATTTGCTTTCCTGTGTGAAGAGTACTTTTCTTCTACTGAAGGTTCATTGCTGCATACTTTTTTTTAAGTTAGGCATTATGTCATTACAAAGATTTACAGTTATTTAATAATGATTTATTGTAGTTATTTATTCTGCCAGCTGTGTCACATTTTCGGTGGAATTTGTAAATCAAATTTATATCGAAATTTACCAGGACATGCATTTCAGGATTTAAAAAAATATACTTTAAAATCTTTTTGAAGTGGGTAGTTTCATGCTAACTTAACAACCGTTGCTAATGTTCAGCCTCTGCCATGTCTTTCCCACAACCACTGCAAAGAGGACCCTGTTAAGTCTGTTAAAATAGTTTCTGGTTTATCCTCTTTATTTTCAGACTATTAGTGTCATGTTGTATTTGACCTGGGATGTTCACACGACATTAAGGAACGTGGAAACATCTTGACATAAGGCTCTCTGCAGTATCATAAGTTTTAATCACTACTAAAGTGCTCATCCAGGATCTAACTGAGAGCATATTTAGGAGGTTGTGGAATCCCTTTCCTTTGCTCAGAGCTTACTGGCTACTGGCTGTAGCCATGAAGGCTGAATTGTGTTTTGGTTCATTGGGCAACTCACACTTTTTCTGTTACTTTGTTATATACAAACGCCAAGTTGTGTTTTATTTTTTTCTTTTTAAGGCTGCGTTTACTTGACACCATGTCTTTTGTTGTTGTCAGAACAGAATCAGAATCTAAATGCAATCTAAATACTTGATTTCCAGGAGTGCATGAGAATGTTAGTTCTAAGATTAAAACACTAAGTTTTATGTACAACCTCACGAAACCTCTTTTGATTAATTGGCTGGCCCGAAAACACATTGATGGCATTGTTCAAATGTTTTGATATGGTAATAACTCTCTTAATTTTCCTTAAAGTTTCAGTCACCAATTAATTATACTTAAAGATGGAGGTTTTGGTTCAAGAGGGAAGTGAAAACATTAAAAGTATTCCAGACTCAAATTTTTTTCTAATGGTGTATATTTCTTTATCATGCTCGGCACTAGTAAATCAGAATGAATTCAAGAAAGAAACAAAGGCATCCCAAACAGCTTCCCACCTGAAGGTAACCCTTTGTCACACAGCTTCATTTGGACTACAGATAGCAGGGGAACAATGACTTCTAAATTCGTTTCTTTTTTGTTTGTTTGTTTTCATATAATTTTTATTGGATATTTTATTTATTTACATTTCAATGTTCCCAATTCCCTCCCCCCAGCTAGAAAATCCAGAAAATCTCACCCGCTCCTGATTGTTTGAGTGTATGCCACACACACACACACACATACACACACAAACACACACACACACACACACACACACACACACACACACACTTCTGCCTCCCTGCCCTCAAATTCCCCTACACTGGGGCATCAAGCCTTCATAGAACCAAGGCCTCTTCTTCCATTGATGCCTCACAAAGGCCATCCTCTGCTACATATGTGACTGGAGCCTTGGGTCCCTCCATGTGTACTCCTTGGTTGGTGGTTTAGACCCTGGGAGCTCTGGTTGGTTGATATTGTTGTTCTTTCTATGGAGTTGCAAACCTCTTCAACTGCTTCAGTCCTTTCTCTAGCTCCTCCATTGGGGACTCTGTGCTCAGACGAATGGTTGCCTGCAAGCATCCACCTCTATTTCTCAGGCTCTGACAGAGCCTCTCAAGAGAAAACTATATCAGGCTCCTGTCAGCATATACTTCTTGGCATCCACAATAGTGACTGTATATGGGATGAATCCCCAGGTGGGGCAGTTTCTGGATGACCTTTCCTTCAGTCTTTGCTCCATACCTTTTCTCAGTATTTTCTGAGTATTTTGTTCCCCCTTCTAAAAAGGATCAAAGAACCCACACTTTGGTCTTCCTTCTTCTTGAGCTTCATGTGGTCTGTGAATTGTTTCCTGGGTGTTCCAAGCTTTTGGGTTAATATCCACATATCAGTGAGTGCATACCATGTGTGTTCTTTTGTGATTGGGTTACTTCACTCAAGATGATATTTTTTAGTTTCATCCATTTGCCTAAGAATTTCATGAAGTCATTGTTTTTAATAGCTGAGCAGTACTCCATTGTGTGAATGTACCATATTTTCTGTATCCATTCCCCTGTTGAAGGACATCTGGGTTTTTTCCAGCTTCTGGCTATAATAAATAAGACTGCTATGAACATAGTGAAGCATATGTCCTTGTCATATTCATTTCTTTTTTAAGGCATAATTTTTAAAAGTGTTCTTAAAAACATTGCATGGCAGTTGATTTTTGCCTTCAGATGGGAATTCTGTATGTTAAGTAGAATCTTTACACTATCATATTAAAAGGAGAATAACGTTAGACAGCTTAGTGGTAGAGGGCTGATCATGCATGTTCGAGGTACAATCCATATCCACCCACACTGGCAAACATTTTTAATAATAATTGAAAATATGTACAAAACAATTTGCTTAGGAAAATATACCATGAAGGAGCTTATATACCAGAAAAACATTTACATCTTTTTATGAGTTGTGACTAAGAGTAATTGATGAATCCATAGTATAAGGGATAAAGAAGTGTTATGAGAGGGAACAGAGGCTGCATTTCTTTGGGCATATAGAGAGGGTATGTATGTATGTATGTATGTATGTTTGTATGTTTGTATGTATGTATTCTGAGCAAGCACTTTCTTCTGAGATATATCCCCAGCCAGGAGAGAGGCTCTTCTTGAATGTTTTAATTTGTGGTTTCTTAGAGGTAGCACTTGCTTTCCTTAAAAGCATTTAGAATGTCATGTTGAAGAGATCATGGAGGAAGATGGAGGACTTTCTTTTACATTGTCTCAGCCAGCATCAAGTGTTCATGGTACCCTAGGCAGTTTACCTACAGTTGGTTAAATATTTAGGAAAGGACATTTAGAAGCACGTCTTCATGAATCTGGCCTTAGCTTGGACTTTGTCAGTTCTTTATTTTATTTTCCTTTTGTTTGATCTGAAAACCTTTAAAATATGATTCTAACTAGAACCTTTAAAAGAAACGACAAAATTCAGTAATGAAGATGCCTTATCTTACAAGTGAGTCTTTACTGGCTAATGATGAATGCTCTGACAGGCTGAGGAGCTGAGAGAACAAACAAAACAAGGCAAGGTGCTCAGTCAGCAAAGGCTTCCAGTGCTGTTGAGGGAGCAGCCTGGAGAAGCACACCCTGGGCTTAGCCCCTCTCCTCATCTAGTGTTCATTCCTTCATCCAAATTTCTTAAATACCTTTGAATACTGGGCAGTTTGCCAAATGTGGTAAGGCTATAGAAGTTAAACACTTGAATTTGCTTTTAAGCCCCCACGAGTAGGAGGTTTAATTGTTTGTTAACAAAACTCTGAAATGGGCAGGGAACAGTTATATGAGAACAAAGGTCTGATTCACACACACTGAGTTTGGGGCCTGAGAGGAAGGCTCTTGAGTGTGGAAAATCACAAAGATTTAAGTGCTTGTGCGAGAGAGCATATACACTGGCCTCCTGGTTTAGTAGTTTACTGTGAGTTCTGGAAAGAGGCTCCTTCCTAAAGAGCATGGACAGGTGATCCCCTATAGAGATGTAAACACTGGGCGTAGTGTCTCTGTAGTTTATAGCAAAGCCATAGGTGCTGTTGTTTTGGGGTGAGCTTCCAGTTGGGATTATAAGGTAGAAAATGTCTATAAACATAGTGCCAATGCTCTGCTGTATTTAATTTGCGAAATTATTTTGAGGTAGAAAAAAATTGGGCCACAAATACAAATACTGATACTTAAAATTTTCTGTAAACAAGTTTTTGAGTTATCCTACATGATCTTTTTAAAATGGAAGTACTTGTAAATTGCTAATTTATTTCATCTAATTGCAGGTGGAGGGGCCTCAGGTGCTACCATGTCATGGGCTTTCCCTTTTCTGTTTAAATATATTGTATTTCCAAATGTTTATATACTTGTAGCATACAGAAAAACAGCAAGCTCTTTTGTTCTTGTACCTTGTATTCTGCGGGAATGTGGACATACAACCCTCACCCCAACCCCTGCCAACCGAATACTTACTGTTTCGATCTCTCTCTCTCTCTTCTTATATTCACTGCCCATTGTTCCTAGAAAACCACAAAGCTTGCATTGACTGGTTGAAGAGCATGGTTCTCCAGTCTCAAGGCCTGTGCAGTTGACCTATATAATCTCACCTCTTATTAATTCCTTGCATCTGTCTGTTCTCCTGTGTACTTCCTCATGATGCCTTCCTGTTTAGAGTGCTGTCACAAGTCCTCTCAGGACCAAATTATTTCTGCTGCATTCATACTGCAGCTAGCAACACTTGCACTGATTTGGGGACTTTAAGAGAGCAAGTATTTACACCTTCTCTTTCCACTTAGGGTTTGTACATGCCTGCCTGACTAACCCGGAAGTCAGGAAGTGAGGGGACTTTGTTTAAAATGGTATAACTCTGAAGACATGGGCACTGTTTCCAGCCTCCTCCAGAGAAGAAACAAAGTTGCTTAGCTTATTTGGACCTATAAACCCTGTAACTCTGTTTGGTCATCTGTGTGTCCAGGCCACAGTATCGGGCTCTTCTCTCCTTTGTCCTCTCTTTTTATTTTATACTTTAGACAGTAATGCCACAGACAGTGATGGATTTTCTGCACCTTTTGTGATTTTATTGGAGATCACTTACATTTTTCTCTTTCTTTTTAACAGCTACATAATATTCCATAGAAATATCATAAAAAATTAAAACAAATTCTAAAAGCACGAAAATGTACATGTTAGTTGTACAATATGTAATTATTGTACATAAAAAGGATAAAATGACTACAAAAAAGGATAAACTTGGTAGATTATTGAAATTTTAAAAATGGTGTATTCCCAGATTTCTTTTGGTTTAACCTCTTCTGGGAAATAATTTCCCCAAGCCCTAAAGAGATTCATGTTAAGTGGTGTTCAGATTGAAAAACAATTGACAAATACTTTTACTTCTTAAAGAATCAAGACAGTATTTAACAATTTTCAGGGAAATCGTAAAAATCAAACAACACAGCCAGTTGAGGTGAGTACATGCTTTGAAAGTAGACCCACTCAGTCTTAAATTTTCACTTCAACAAGATTTGGCCAAGTGATTTCATCCTGCTAGCTTCAGTTTCCTCATTGATAAGGGAGGTACATTGATATTAGTACCTACCTCATTGGTATCTACCTCATGGGGCTTATGAAAATCAAAATGAAAAGTATTTGATACAAATGGGAATCATACACATACACACACACACAAACACACACACACACACACATACATATGAGGTATCTCTTGTTCTCTCTGTCAACATGATCTGACTTTGGCTACAAATAGTATCTCAAATACTGTACTTCTTATTAAACTTGCTTGGACTGCATCATAGGCTTATAGAAGAGCTCCTGGTCCTAACTATAGCCTTTGTCATCGTTGTTCTCATCTTCTTTATTTCTTATCCCTGGTCTTTCACTCAACACCTTGTCATTCAGGACCCCTGTTCCTGCTGGGTCAGGTCAAGTAGATGGATACTAATCTACTCTAATACACACACACACACACACACACACTGATATAGATTATATACATATATGTATATAATAGAGAAGTTAGAATACATATAGGACTTAGAATCTACACTATTAAGCAAGGTCACATGACCTCAAAAACAAATGAATCACATCTTTTCTCTCATGCAGAATCAAGTCACTAATGTATGTGTAGATGTTGACAAATGTACTTACTTGTGGATACACTGTAACATGAAGAAAAGCTAAGCACAAGGGAATGATGTGGTCATTGATTTCAGGTCATTGATGAGTTAAATCAATAATTTCTGATTGAAATGCTGTCATGGATTTTGGGCTTTTTTTTAATTAGATGAATACATAAAATATATTCAATACTTAAAGAGTAAAATTTAATATGGAACTTCATAGATTCCACTTTGAGTTGCAGTTCTAACAGAACATAAGTTCATTACCTTACAAAGGCTTTGGGTCTGGTATGTAGTGTTTTTATTTATTTACATTTTTATAATAAGGCTTATGAAAAGAAAAATGGAATGTATGTAAGGGAATTTTGATCCTTTTCACAGTATCTGGCATACAGCAGGTGAACACTGAATGCGGGGTTATGTTTCTTAGACTCTGTCTATTTATAATGATTAAGGTAAGAATTCTAGTTGCTGGATTTTTTTTAATATTTTTATTTTCTATATTCTTTGTTTACATTCCAAATGATTTCCCCTTTCCCGGATCCCCCCTCCCTATATGTCCCATAAACCTTCTTCTCTCCATCCCTTCTCCAATCACCTCCCTCCTTTTTCTCTGTCCTTATATTCCCTTCCCATGCTAGATCAATCCTTTCCAGGATCAGGACCCTCTCCATACTTCTTCATGGGAGTCATTTGTTATGCAATTTGTGCCTTGGGTATTCAGAGCTTCTGGGCTAATTAATATCCACTTATCAGAGATTGCATTCCATGTGTATTCTTTTGTGATTGGGTTACCTCACTTAGGATGATATTTTCCAGATCAAACCATTTGACTAAAAATTTTGTGAATTCATTGTTTCTAATTGCTGAGTAGTATTCCATTATGTAAAGATACCACATTTTTGCAAAGTTCCTGTAAGGCAAAGGACACTGTCAATAAAACAAAATGGCAAACAACAAATTGGGGAAAGATCTTTACCAACCCTACATCCAATAGAGGGCTAATGATCAATATATAACTCATGGCGTTAGACTCCAGAGAACCAAATAACCCTATTAAAATGTGGTACAGAGCTAAACAAAGAATTCTCAACTAAGGAATATCCAATGGCCGAGAATTAAAGAAATGTTCAACATCCTTAGGGAAATGCAAATTAAAAACAACCCTGAGATTCCACCTCATATCAATCAGAATGGCTAAGATCAAAAAGTCAGGAGACAGCAGATGCTGGCAAGGATGTGGAGAAAGAGGAACACTCCTCCATTGTTGATGGAATTGTACACTAGTACAACCACTCAGTCTGAAGGTTCCTCAGAAAATTGGACATAGTATTACCTGAGGACCCAGCTATACCACTCCTGGGCATATGCCCAAAAAATGATTCAAGATATAACAAGGAAACTTGTTCTACTGTGTTCATAGCAGCATTATTTATAATAATCAGAAGCTGGAAAGAGGAATGGATAGAGAAAATATGGTACATTTACACAATGGTGTACTATTCAGCTATTAAAAACAACAATTTCATGAAATTCTTAGGCAAATGGATGGAACTAGAAAATATCACCCTAAGTGTGATAATCCAATAACAAAAGAACACACATGGTATGCACTCACTAATGAGTGGATATTAACCTCCAAACTCAGAATCCCCACTATACAATTCATAGAACAGAAGAAGCTCAAGAAGAAGGAAGATCAAAGTATGGATGCTTTGGTCCTTCTTAGAAAGGCAAACAAAATACTCACGGGAGGAAATATGGAGACAAAGTATGGAGCAGAGCCTGGAGATAATCTAGAGACTGCCTCACCTGGGAATCTATCCCATTCACAGTCAACCTCAGACACTATTGTGTATGCCAAGAAGTGCTTGATGACAGGAAACTGGCATAGCTGTTTCCTGAGAGGCTCTGCCAGAGGAGGATGCTATAGTGAACCATTGGATTGAGCACTGGGTCACCAATGGAGAGAGAAAGGAATGAAGGAGCTGAAGGATTTGCACCCTCATAGGAAGAACAAAACTACCAAGCAACCGGACCCCCAAGCACACCCATGGACTAAACCACCAACCGAAGAGTCCACATGGAGGGACCCATGGCTCCAGCTTCATATATAGCAGAGGATGGCCTTGTTGGGTATCAATGGGAGGAGAGGCCCTTAGTCATGTGAACTCTTGATGCCCCAGTGAAGGGGAATGCTAAGGCAGAGATGCAGGAATGGGTATGTGGGTGGGGCAACACCTTCATAGAAGCAGGAGGAGGGAGCATCGGATAGGGGGTTTCAGGGAAGGTAGGAGGAAAACCGGGAAATGTGGTAACATTTGAAATGTAAATAAAGAAAATATCCAATAAAGAAGAAAGAAAAAGTTTAACTTGTTATGCAGCAGCAGATCTCAAATACAGTGTCCAAATCAATTAACTAAATATTGCTTGATTGTATTTAAGAGTAGACTTTATGCCCTATGAATACATTGAAGTTGGAAAGAAGAATTGCAAATTACTTTGTACCACAAAGAACATAAAATCGACTGAGTACATGCTAGGGCTTACATTAACAGAAAATAGAAAGTAAAAACCTAATTAAAGATATGGCTCATCATTTTTTAATTGTCCCTTTTTGGGCTTTAAAAAAGGGAAATCTGATGCCTATCAATTGATGTGCTCACCAAATGGTTTTATAGGAAAACTTAGGGATATCATTTACATATATTGTCAGGTAATGAAGCTGAAAGTTTGGCACGGCTGTAATAAATAACCAGGATGAGAATATATTAATTTTTTTCTACAGACATCAAGCTTATATTTGACAATTTTGTATTGTGCCAGACATAAGAGGCTTAGCCAGGGGAAGAATAATCTCTTGAGACAGCAGCAGTGTGCTACAAGTCTGAACTCAGCATTATGAGGTGTTCTGTGGTCTCCTTTGTTTTATTTTCTATTGTTAAATGTGCTAGATTTGGGATTACACTATTTGACCAAGCGGCCCACAGGCTTGAACACATCCTGCTATCAAGGGAAATCCTGTGACCTTGGTTTTTCCTTTGCCCCAAGATTCTATCCTTTAGACACATGAAAGCTCTAACACCTCCCTTGTGGTTTTGGATGACTCCTGCCTTCCAGTCTTTTGGAATACCCAGGTGATACTTGCAACTCCCAAGTATTATATTTCTTAGTCATTATTAGTAAGTGAATGAAGAAAATTTAGTACTTCCATTTCCTAATAGAAAAACGTATATTTTATTAAATTATTTGCTTGTGTATTAATACCTGAATTAGATGCCAGAGGATTCAAGGAATATCTAGGTCATAACTTTATTTTTCAAAATGAATAAAAAATCCACCTGTAAAAACCATAACACTTGGAATTATTTTAAGAGCTTGAGCTCAAACATCCTCATAATTGAGTATTGATCCCCTTTTGTATCCTAAAGCCTTTCCTTTTACAATGTGTCTTCTTTTGTGGGCTCTGTAGCTAAGTTCAGTGACTCTTTTAGGATCGAAAGTTTTTGTTTGTGTCTACTCTACCTGTCATAGTACTTGAAACATTGTATAAACTCATCAAATAACTGAATAACTGAGTGAATGAATGAATGAACATTTAGCTATTAATTAATAAATAGTTGTGCTCTAGGCCTTATTGTAGGCGATGTTGTTTCTCCAGCTTTTATCCATGCTGAGAGATCTCCAGCTTTGGCTACCTATGCAAAGCCATTCATAATGCCTATGTTGAGTAAAACTTTTCGAATAATTTGAAGACAACCAATCCACAATCCAGTCTGGCTCTATCAACTTTTGGTCTACCACATCAGATTCCTAAAGTAATATGCTTAAATTCCACTTATAAATAACATGACTTAAGAAATAGCAATCTTAAATAATATTATATTTTCTCCTTTCCGTTTTAAAGATAGAAAAAAGCATAAGCCTAAACTTTTATTCTTACCCACACTGTATTATTAAATTTATTAATTACTACTTTATCCAGAATGATAATTTTCTTTTTCTTTCTTGAAAGAGACAACGGCCCCACTCAAACAAAGTTATGAGGAATTCATTGTGTCCCCTACCTGGTGAGGATCTAGTCTCTTTCCCTGATTCAAGAAAATCATGCTTTCTATCTTTTCTTTTCACTTCCATCTGAATGTCAAGTCCTTCTGCAGATCCATTCTAACAATCTAGGCATCCTACACACAAGTGTTTAAAAATTAGCATCTCATTTTTCTGCTTATAATTGTACAGAGCCCACATTTAAAACAAAATATAGGAGAATCATGAAAGACTTGTTGATTGGATAAGTAAGAGTTCTATGTTAAGCCAAGCACACTAATGAGTAGATTATAATGGTTTCATAGTTAGATCTAGAAAGTTTTAGTTTCCTGAGAAATCCTTATAGAATTGTATGAATTGATAAGTAATTTTACAGATGCTGAAGGTGGTTGCTCAGACATAAGGTAGCCCAATGAATATTAGTGACTAATTGCTATGCTTAAGATGGTAAAAAAAAATAACACAACAGACATGTAATATACTAATCTACAATCAAGTTTCAGTGACAGGTAGTTACTGTGTAAACAGTTGTTAATAAGCCAAGTGCAAAGCACTTTTTTTTCCTGTATAGCTTCTTCTCCAGGTATATGATGTCCATTGATTGCCATTACAGAACAGAGATAACCCTAGCTCAGAAACCATGATAAGAAAATAAATGGAATAATGTAATGATAACTAAGTCTGTGGTAATAGTTGTAGTAGTGAATTGTCAATCTACTCTGAGCTCCAAGTGGGAGGTCGTACTTCTTGCCACAAGCCAGAGCTCTCTGGATTCACAAATGAAAAGACACCCACCCACAACCATTTTATTTTCATATGCTCTGACTAGCTCAATGGTTGGGCACTTCCAAACCTCTTGGCAGCCAACACACACTTCCCTCTGATATTCCTGAGTTAAAACTTTCTTAATCTATAATTTGTCTCTGCTGCCCTGTTTCCTTCTGGAAGCCTTCCCATGGGGCCACTTTCCCTTTGCACCTACATCGCTGGATGATTTTCTCCTGCAGCTCTTAAATCTGACCTCTGCTTCCAAGTCATGACAATTTTGTTACTTCTCTCTTCTGTGTTTCTTGCAGGAGAAACCTCAAAATTCCACAGCTTTCATCCTGCGTAGTCATTTGGCCATTGGCTCTGTATTGATCAATCAAAAACCAATTGGAGACAGCATCCAAACAAACTGATTCCTGTGTGATTTAGGGAGCTGACTTAAAACAGAGTATTAGAACCAATCTCCAACATAATAGTGCTAGAGCATGTGCCCATGGGCAGAAGCAGAGTAAGCCCAATGGATTTCTCACCGGAGGTTTCACTCCATCTTACCTATCTGTTTCTTATGATCTTGGAGGAATCCATATTACAAAGGAGGTAAAAAATGCAGAAGGGCAGAACTCTATAATGTGTCTTCTGTGACGTCATCACCATGCTAGTCTTTTCAGTGATACACTATTTCTTTAACACATACACCTGTATATTAGTCTAATAAACTCCCCTGTGGGCCATGTTGGACTTGGATGGAGTCACTTCTTTGCAATTTTGTTGGTGCCCTGTTTATACAAAGAAACATTAATTCATCCTTCCTCAGGGAAATAGAGAGCAATAACACATGTGTATCAGTTATACATGATTTAAAAGACATTCCTAATATCAAAGCAAGCGAAACAGCAGCTTATTAAGGGCACGGCTTCAAGAAGGAGATAAAGCCTTCACTTCAAAAGCCCAGGAACTAAAAGCATTGTTGGTAGACTTTGAAGTCTTGTGAAATTGTCATTGTCAAAAAGACAGACTCCAATAATAAATTACTTATTTTAATTTTCTGTTAATGTATAATTTATATTACGCCCTGAAAAAGTTAACAAGAAGACCACAACTCAATATAAACAAGACAAAAGTAAAAAAAAAAAATTGACTCTGCAGGCAAAACAATTGCTTATTGATAACAAGGAGAGGATGGAAGTACTTACTGTTTTCCCTGTTGGCTCATCTGTCTAAACAGCTGTAAAGCTCATGCTTTTATTTATTCTTCTGGATGCGACTAGCTCTGAAACTCCATTGAATAGATTAACATAGCCATTGTCTTTCTAAATTGTCACATTTCACTGTATGTGGCAGAGTGATCCCCACAACCATTTGATTTCAAATTGCTAAGTGTGGATGTTTGTTTTAGGCAGAGTGTTGTATTATCTGTTTAATTGGATAGTATGGCCAAGCAAACCATTAGCACATAGAAGGGAAAGTCCCTGAATCTACAATTTGGAGATATAGCCCATGAAGATACCACTTGTAATTAACTTAATGCCATGTATTTAACACAATTAATTAACACCAAAAGATCTGTATTTTGCTACATAAAAACTTGCTAAGCATTTCATTTGCTTGTGAAAAGTCAGTTCTATTTTACTTAAAAATAGAAACATCATTTCCACTTCTTTTTATGTATGTGTGTGTTATTTGTAGTTCATGTATAGATTGTAAATTTTGCTTCAATCCCAAGAATCTTTTAAAAAGTTACTACCTTGAAGTCAGTAACCAAGCAAATCCTTTTTCTTTTTTTATTTCTGAGAGAGGAATGCTGGGAAATAAAAGACTACAGACACAGTTTTAAGTGACTTTTTGAAGAGTTTTCCAGTTTATTACTGTTAGGGAAACTTGAGTCTTCTCACTATATTTAACAAAACAAAGCAAAACAATCCAAAAGAAAAAATACAAGCAGGGCAGATTTAGGTAATTAACATTAATGTATTATTAGCCTCAATAAATAATTATTGAATATTTTAAATACGAAAGGGCATTATAGCCAGGGTATGGATGTTTTCTACTTGCCAAAATCCTTGGAGACCTGAGAGCAAAGGAAGTTCATTCATCATTGGTTTTTGTACTATGAGATAAGAACTGCTGGGTCAGAGACAGGTGCTGTGTTGCACATGAGAAAGTTATTCACCTACATGGAGTCTTTAATGATCATTCTATTATGGCCTCCAAATTATACCTGAAGAGTCTTGTGGAATTAAAGATTTATTAGACTCCTTGGCTATGGCAAAGAGCATATAAGAGCCATATTAAATTAGCTTCCAAAGAACACCAACCAAGCTGGTGGAGATCCAATAGGAAAGGTGAGAAAAGATGGGGAGTACTTTTATCTGGTTTGTTCCCTTTAGAGGGAGCCAGGAGGGAATATATGAATAAAAGTGTTGGGGGATTTTTCTGATGCTTTTGAATGGTTAGGTCAGCGTGAGGAAAGCTAGAAGGGGAGCTTGTAGCATCTCTCAGGTAGCACACTTGCAGGTGTGTTCAGGCATCAGGGACATACTCTACAGCTGTTTTCACATAGCTGATAAAAAACCCTAAATAGAAAGCCACTGTTCTTGTATTTGATTTTCTATCACTGTTAATTATTTTAATCTGCCTCTCAAAAAAGAAACAGATTTTGAGGCAACTGGATCATTAATCTTGATCAACCCACAATATCACAGAGATAGACATTTTATGTACTTCTTGTTTAGCATTTTCACTTCCTACATTTATGCTCCCATGGACATTTCTCCTGATAGCAATCATGGGGCTTAGAATGGCATTTAAAGTCAGAATGACATTCTTGATGTTTATGAACTATGTAACCTTGAACATGTAAATAGTCCTCAATAAGCCTTTGGAATCATTATGCATTGGCAGGGATTATCATGTCTACCACAGAGCAGAATAATAAGCTCTCAGTGACTGACTATTCAAAAGGTGCCATCACATTAAAGGCACAAACACACACACACACACACACACACACACACACACACCATTATTATATATTATGCTATTTTGTAATAAAAAATCACAGGGACAAAGGCTTCAAAACCCATAATTCTTTTCACATTTTAGAAATGCAATATTAAGTATATCTTTGATACTATAGAACAATAATACAGCAATTATTCAATCTTTAAATTTTAAGAAAGATTTTTAAAAGACCATGACTTTTTACTTTGAAAAAGTTTTGCTGTAAAAATAAGTTTTAGGCAAGGTCATTTTCTTATTTTCTCTTCTATAAAGACAGTTTTAGGGAAGACAATCTTTATTTGGGCTTGTAGTTCTAGGAAGACACCTTACTGTTGAGGTGAAAATATGTCAGCAGGCAGGTAAGCTCTGGATGCAAGTTCAGAAGGCTGGCTAGTCACCTTGCATCAGTACTTAGCAAGCAGAGAATAGACAGAAGTTTGTGTCTTTACACAAGGTCCAGCCCAAATAACCAACTCCGTCTAAGAAGACTCCATAATGTTCCCAAATGACATCACAAACTGAGGACTTAAGTGTTTACATTCAAACTGTAATTGCCAAATTTGAGTTAACAGGCTATAGTGGTATATCTTCAAAAGTCCAGGGACTTCAGATTGCAGGTGTGAGAGGTAAGATATTAAATACTTGCTACATTTGTTTTTTGTTTTTTTTTTTGTTGTTTGTTTATGATGGCTCAAATCATGCCAAAATGTTTCTTTTTTTTTATTCGATATAATTTATTTACATTTCAAATGATTTCCCCTTTTCTAGCCCCCCCCCCACTCCCCGAAAGTCCCGCAAGCCCCCTTCTCTTCCCCTGTCCTCCCTCCCACCCCTTCCCAGTTCCCCGTTCTGGTTTTGCCAAATACTGTTTCACTGAGTCTTTCCAGAACCAGGGACCACTCCTGCTTTCTTCTTGTATCTCATTTGATGTGTGGATTATGTTTTGGGTATTCCAGTTTTCTAGGTTAATATCCACTTATCAGTGAGTGCATACCATGATTCACCTTTTGAGTCTGGGTTACCTCACTTAGTATGATGTTCTCTAGCTCCATCCATTTGCCTAAGAATTTCATGAATTCATTGTTTCTAATGGCTGAATAGTACTCCATTGTGTAGATATACCACATTTTTTTGTATCCACTCTTCTGTTGAGGGATACCTGGGTTCTTTCCAGCATCTGGCAATTATAAATAGGGCTGCTATGAACATAGTAGAGCATGTATCCTTATTACATGGTGGGGAATCCTCTGGGTATATGCCCAGGAGTGGTATAGCAGGATCTTCTGGAAGTGAGGTGCCCAGTTTTCGGAGGAACCGCCAGACTGCTTTCCAGAGTGGTTGTACCAATTTGCAACCCCACCAGCAGTGGAGGAGTGTTCCTCTTTCTCCGCACCCTCTCCAACACCTGCTGTCTCCTGAATTTTTAATCTTAGCCATTCTGACTGGTGTAAGATGAAATCTTAGGGTTGTTTTGATTTGCATTTCCCTAATGACTAATGACGTTGAACATTTTTTAAGATGCTTCTCTGCCATCCGAAGTTCTTCAGGTGAGAATTCTTTGTTTAACTCTGTACCCCATTTTTAATAGGGTTGTTCGGTTTTCTGGAGTCTAACTTCTTGAGTTCTTTATATATATTGGATATTAGCCCTCTATCTGATGTAGGATTGGTGAAGATCTTTTCCCAATTTGTTGGTTGCCGATCTGTCCTCTTGATGGTGTCCTTTGCCTTACAGAAACTCTGTAACCTTATGAGGTCCCATTTGTCAATTCTTGCTCTTAGAGCATACGCTATTGGTGTTCTGTTCAGAAACTTTCTCCCTGTACCGATGTCCTCAAGGGTCTTCCCCAGTTTTTTTTTAAAGATTTATTATTACATGTAAGTATACTGTAGCTATCTTCAGAGACTCCAGAAGAGGGTGTCAGATCTCATTACAGATGGTTGTGAGCCACCATATGGTTGCTGGGATTTGAACTCAGGACCTTCAGAAGAGCAGTCAGTGCTCTTAACTGCTGAGCCGTCTCTCCAGCCCCACTACATTTGTGATAAATACTAAATGTTTCTGACATTTTAAATAGATATATTCTTTATTTACATGTCAAATGTTGTTCCCTTTCCTGGTTTCCTGCCCTGAAAATCTCCTAACCCATCCCCCCTGCCCCTGTTCACCAATCCACCTACTCCCACTTCCCTGTCCTGGTATTTCCCTATACTGGGGTAACTAGCCTTCTCAGGACCAAAGGCTTCTCCTTCCTTTGATGTCAAACAAGGCCATCCTCTGCTGCATATGCATCTGGAGCCATGGGTCCCTCCATGTGCACTCTTTGGTCGGTGATTTAGTTCCTGGGATCCCTGAGGGTACTGGGTGGTTCATATTATTGTTACTTCTAAAGCTCCTTGGGTCCTTTCTCTAGCTCCTCCATTGGAGACCCTGTGCTCAGTTCAATGGTTAGCTGAGAGTGTCCACCTCTGTATTTGTCATGCACTGGCAGAGCCTCCCAGATGACAGCTATATCAGGCTCCTGTCTTCAAGCACTTGGCATCCACAATAGTGTCTGTGTTTTGTAACTGTATATGGGATAGATCCCTCAGTGGGGCAGTGTCAGGATGATGTTTTCCTCAGTCTCTGCTACATACTTTGTATCTCCTCCTGTGGGTGTTTTGTTCCCCCTTCTAAAAAGGACGAGAGTATCCATACTTTGTACTTCTTCTTGAGCTTCATTTGGTATGTGAATTGTATCTTGGGTATTCCAAGCATTTGGGATAATATCCACTTATCAGTGAGTGCATACCATGCGTTTTCTTTTGTGATTATGTTACTTTACTCAGGATATTTTCTAGTTCCATCCATTTGCCTAAGAATTTCATAAATTCGTTGTTTTTAATAGCTGAGTAGTATTCCATTGTGTAAATATACCCCATTTTTGATTCGGTTGTTTGGGGTTTTGGTAGTTAGCTTCTTTCCCACTTTCTCTTATATTAGATTCAGTGTATCTGGTTTTATATTGAGGTCCTTGATTCACTTGGACTTGAGCTTTGTGCAAGGTGACAAATATGGGTCTATTTTCATTTTTTTTTATTGACAGCTAGTTAGTTCTTTATATATTTTAGATATCAGATTTCTATCAGAGATGAGGTTAGTGTGGATTTTTTTCCAATCTGTAGGTAACCGATTTGTCTTATTGACTATGTCCTTTGCCTCAGAGAAGCTTTCTAGTTTCATGAGGTCCCATTTATCAATTCTTGATCTTAAAGCATGAGCCACTGGAGTTCTGTTTAGGAAAATTTCCCCCTGTACAAATAAGTTCAAGGCTCTTTCCCACTTTCTCTTATATTAGACTCAGTGTATCTGGTTTTATATTGAGGTCCTTGATTCACTTGGACTTGAGCTTTGTGCAAGGTGACAAATATGGGTCTATTTTCATTTTTTTTTTACATATTAACAGCCAGTTAGACCAGCACCATTTATTGAAGATGCTTTCTTTTTTCCCATTTTATATTTTTGACATCTTTGTCAAAGATCAAGTGTCTGTAAGTATGTGGTTTTATTTCTGGGTCTTCAATTCTATTCCATTAATTAATGTGTCTCTCTCTGTACCAACACTGGGCAGTTTTTTTTATCACTAATGCTCTGTAGTAAAGCTTGAGGTCAAGGATGGTGATTCCCCTGGCCTTTCTTTTATTGTTAAGAATTGTTTTCACTCTTTTGGATTTTTTTTCCAGATGAATTTGAGAACTGTTCTTTCCAAGTCTTTGAAGAATTGTATTGGGATTTTTTTTTTTTTTTTTGGATGGGGATTGCATTGAATCTGTAGATTGCTTTTGGTAGGATGGTCATTTTTTACTATATTAATTCTGTCAATCCATTTGGAGCATGGGAGTTTGTTCCATCTTCTGAGATCTTTGATTTCTTTCTTGAGAGACCTGAAGTTATTGTCATACCAGTCTTTCACTTGTTTGGTTAGAATTACCCCAAGATATTTTATATTATTTGTGGCTATAATGAAGAGAGTTTATTTCATAATTTCTTTCTCTTCTTGTTTTTTATTTGTATAAAGGAAATCTGATTTATTTGAGTTAATGTTATATCTGGCCACTTTGTTGAAGTTGTTTATCATCTGGAGAAGTGGTCTGGCAGAATTTTTAGAGTCACCTATGTATACTATCATCTGCAAATAGTGATACCTTTATTTCTTCTTTTCCAATCTGGATCTCTTTTTGTTGTCTTATTGTTCTAGTTAGAACTTCAAATACTATATTGAATAGATATGGGAAGAGTGGGCATCCTTGTCTTGTCCCCAATTTTAGTGGAATTTCTTCAAGTATATCTCCATTCAATTTGATATTGGGATTTTATTTGCAGTAAATTGCTTTTATTATGTTTAGAGGTGGGGCATTTAATTTCTGATTTCTCCAATACTTTTAACATGAGAGGGTGTTGTATCTCGTCAAATGCTTTTTCTGCATCTAAGGAGATGATTATGTGATTTTTTTCCTTTGAGTTTGCTTATATACTGGCCTATGTTAATGGATTTTCATATATTGAACCAACCTAGTATCCCTGGGATTCAGCCTACTTGATCATCATGAATGACGATGTATTCTTAGAATCAGTTTGCAAGAATTTTATTGAATATTTTTGCATGGATATTCATAAGTGATCTTGGTCTGAAGTTCTGTTTTTTGGTTGGTTCCTTGTGTGGTTTAGGTATCAGAGAAATTGTGGCTCCCTAAATTGAGTTAGGTAGTGTTCCTATTGTTTTTATTTTATTAAATAGTTTGAGGAACATTGTTATTATTTCTTCTTGGAAGGTCTGGTAGAATTCTATACTAAATCTATCTGGCCTTGGGGTTTTTGTTTGGGAGGTTTTTAATGGCTTCTATTTCCTTGTATGATATGGGCCTGTTACATAGTTTACCTGCTCTTGATTTAACTTTGGTATGTGGTATCTGTCTAGAAAACCATCCATTTCATCTACATTTTCCAGTTTTGTTGAGTATAGGCTTTTGTAGTACGATCTGATGATTTTTTTTAATTTCTTCCAGGTCTGTTGTTATGTCTTCCTTTTCATTTCTGATTTGTTAATTTGGATACTGCTTCTGTGCCCTTTAGTTATTTTGGCTAGGGGTTTATCTATCTTGTTAATTCTCTCAAAGAACCAGCTTTTGGTTTTGTTGATTCTTTGCATTATTCTCTTTGTTTATATTTGGTTGATTTCAGCCCTGAGTTTGACTATTTAATGCCTTCTACTCCTCTTGAGTGTGTTTGCTTCTTTTTGTTTTAGAGCTCTCAGGTGTGCTGTTGTTAGTGTAAGATCTCTCTAGTTTCTTTACCAGAGCACTTAGTGCTGTGAATTTTCCTCTTAGCACTGTTTTCATTGTGCCCCACAAGTTTGGATAGGTTGTGTCAACCTTTTCAATAAATTCCAGGGAGTCATTAATTTCTTTCTTTATTTTTTTCCTGACCTAGTTATTGTGTAGAGAGTTGTTCAGTTTCCATGTATATGTGTGCTTTCTGTTGTTTTTGTTGTTATTGAAGACCAGCCTATGATCATGGTGATCTGATAGGATGCATGGAATTATTTCAGTTTTCTTGTATCTGTTGAGGGTTGTTTTGTGACAAATTATATGGTTGACTTTGGAGAAGGTACCATGAATTGCTGAGAAGAAGTTTTAGTCTTTTGTTTTAGGGTTCAATGTTCTGTAGATATCTGTTAAATCCATTTGGTTCATAACCTCTATTTGTTTCATTGTGTTTCTGTTCAATGACATGTTTCCATTGTTTTTATGATTTTTTCTATTTCCATTGATGATAATGGGGTGTTGTATTCTTCCACTATTATTGTGTGGTATTCTGTTCAACCTGTGCTTTTGAGCATTACCGAAGTTTCTTTTATCATTGTGGGCGTTATTGTATTTGGGGCAAAGATGTTCAGAATTGAGAATTTCTCTTGGTGGATTTTCCCCTTGATGAATATGAAGTGTTCTTCCTCATCACACTTGATAACTTTTTGTTGGAAATCCATTTTATTGGATAGGCTCAAAACTCCAGCTTGTTTCCTGGGACCATTTGCTTGAAAGACCTTTTTCCATCCTTTTACTCTGGGTTACTGTCTGTCTTTATTATTGAGGTATGTTTCTTGTACGCAGGAAAATGTTGGATCTTGTTTGCGGATCCAGTCTGTTAACTTATATCTTTTCATAGATGAGCTAAACCAATTAATAGTGAAAGACACTACGGAGAGGTGACTGTTGGTGCCTGATATGCTTGTTTTTGTAGGTGGCTTTATGTGCTTGTCATTCTCTCCTTTTGGCTTGTTGGATGCTTAATATCTTGTCCTTTCTTGGATGCAAGTATGCAAAGTCCTTTCTTTGATGCAAGTCCTTTCTTGTATTGGAGTTTTCCTTCTAGGATCCTCTGTAGGGATGGATTGGTAGAAAGAAACTGGTTTTATCCTGGAATCTTTTGTTTTCTCCATTTATGTTGATTGAGAGTTTTGCTGGGTATCGTAGCCTGGGCTAGCATTTTCGTTCTCTTAGATTCTGCATGACCTCTGTCCAGGCTATTCTATCTTTCACAGTCTCTTTTGATGAGTCTGGTGTAGTTTTGAAAGGTGGTTGGCTTACCTTTGTATGCTACTTGGCTCTTTCATCTGTGGCATTTAATATTCTTTCTTTTTTCTGTGAATTTAGTGTCTTTATTATTATGTGACAAGAAGATTTTCTTTTCTGGTCCCATTAATTGATTTGGTGTTCTATAGACTTCTTGTACCTTTATGGCCATCACTTTCTTTAGGTTGGAGAAGTTTTCTCCTATGATTTTGTTGAAGACAATTTCAGGTCCTTTGAGCTGGGAATCTTCATTCTCCTCTATTCTGATTATTCTTAGATTTGGTGTTTTTATTGTGTTCTGAATTTCCCAGGTGCTTTGGGTTATGAGTGTTTTACATTTTGCATTTTCTTTGACAGTTGTGTCAATCTCTCCTAATGTATCTTCTATACCTGAGATTCTCTCTTCTGTCTCTTGTATTGCTAGTGATAATTACATTTGTAATTCCTGACCTCTTTCTAGGTATTCCATTTCTAGGTTTGCCTCTATTTGAATTTTCTTTATTGTTTTTACTTCCACTTTTAGGTCTTGGATCACTTTATTCAATTCCTTCACCTGTTTACCTGTGTTTCCTATATTTCTTTCAGTGAGTTATTGATATCCTCCTTAAAGGACTCTATTATCTTCATGAGATAGGATTTTAGGACAGATTCCTGATTTTCAGGTGTGTTGTTGTATTCAGGGCTTGCTGTGGTGGGAGAACTGGCTTCTGATGATGCCCACCTATATTGTCTTCTGCTGCTTATATGCTTGCATTTGCCTTTTGCCATCTGGATATCCCTGGTGTTTGTTGGTCTGGGTGATTCTGTATGGAGTCTACCTCTTCTTTTCCTGGGTTGCTCCAGGTCTCCCTGTAGGCATGTGGCCCTGGCTGTGAGAGACCACCTGTGTGTCCTTCCAAATGGGGGTTCTTCAGAGGGGCAGAGAAGCTGCTGATCTGTTGCAGTAGATCTCCTGGGAAGCCTTCAGATGGTTGGGTCTTCAGTGGAGCAGTCAAGCTGTTGTCCTATGTGAAGATGTTCTCCAGGGGGGGGCTACTAACTATGGTTTCTGTTTCCTTATATGCCGCGGTACTCCAGGGAGGCTTTCAGTCTGTCTGCTCAGTTGCCCTGCATGCTTTCAAGCAATGGCATCAACTGCTCTGAGTGTAGTGCATCCTAGATAGTGCAGGATAGATCAGGTTATGGTGTCTTTAGAGGAGCAGACCAGCTAGGAGTCTGCCACAGCAGAAAGGACCAGGAGAACATCAAAGCACTTTTTACTCTGAGAACACTGTACAGTTTCTTGCACAATGTCATTTTGTCAGCATTGCACCCAAATCTTGCTCATTATGAGTTTCCTACTCTAACACATGCTGCTCTTATTGTGGTGATATCACTTCTTACCTTCAATTGTGTGTGTGTGTGTGTGTGTGTGTGTGAGTGTGTGTGTGTGTGTGTGTGTAAGTGTGTGTGTGTGTGTGTGTGTGTGTGAATTCTTTTGGATTCATTAGGAGTAGGCCCTAGTAACAAAGCTTTTTCAAATGTTATCATTATATCTTTATTGAATTAATCATGAGTGCAGTATCAGATACAAAGGTTTTGGTATAAATAATATAACTATACACATATATACACAGAAGTATATGCATATACCCGTGTATGTACATCCTGCTCTAGACCCATATACCACATACACACACACACATACAAACACACACACAAAGACACACACGAATACACATATACCACCCACATCCACATCCATGCTCTCTCTCTGTCTCTCTCTGTCTCTCTCTGTTTCTGTCTCTCTTTCTCTCTCTCTCTCTCTCTCTCTCTCTCTCTCTCTCTCTCTCTCTCTCTCGCACACACACACACCCACCCACACACACACACACACTTTCTCCTAGAACATATAGCTACAAGAAAAATAAAAAATCTGAGATGTCTCTTCCTGACTTTAATTGAAAGTCATGCATAGCTTAGATATAGACCTCTAATGAAGGTGACAAAGCCACCTCCCATGTCTCTAAAATCTCCTTCCTCGAAGGGCATCTTATGTACCAATAAATAACAACAACTTGAAAAAAAAAGCCTACTCTGGATATTTAAAACAACTTAAGCATCATAATATATTCTATTCTGTGCCGCTTTGCACACCCAAATTGTTTTTTGAGACTATTAACAATGTCATGCTGTGCAATTTAATAAACACAATCAGTGCTAAAGTCTGTTACTTTTGTTTTACTGGTTTGAAGAAGCATTATCATAGATATCTCTGCTGTGGCAATGAGCCTGCTTCCTTAAGTAGAGAATCTTGAGGAATAAGTTCTGCATGTCTGATGAGATCGTCTTTTCATGGATGACACAGTCTATTGTGCAGTTTCTATTCACACTCAAATTGTTCTTGAGGAACAATTTAGGCATCATTTGTGCAGGCCTGCCACACTCAGAATAGGTTAACAGTCAATGTGACCTTCACTGGGCTATTCTTTGGATAGAGACCATTAAGGAAAATAGCTATTTCAGTGAGTGGCATATTAAAGTCCTAGTCCAGAGCTCTGTGTGTCCCTGGCCCCAATATTTGTGATCATGGCCTAGTGAGGAAGACTACAGTCATAGTAACTACAAGGGAGGGCAAACATAAAACTCAAGTGTGAGAAAAGCAAAGCTGGCTTGGGGCAATACAAAAGAGGCTAAAACAGATTGCTAGCAGTCACCATTCAACTTGGGTCTTTTCTCACCCTCTAGGAACCTGTCATTATCTTCTGAATGGTTTATGGCCCAAAAGGCTTTAGTCCTTATGATTGGGTGCTTTCAATTAGATCTCCAGCCACTGTTCTTTCTCTATGTATTAGGTAAGGCCAGGACTCCTGCTTCTGATCTATTGTCCCTCTATGTCATGTTTCAAAAATGATGTCAACATACTGTTCTAGAATCAAGTTCTTCCCAGGACAAATCTTTGTTGTTCCTTGGGGGATTGTTTCACATACTCCACAATGACTGTAATGTCAAAACTAGCTTTGGTTCCTTCTAACTTTTGTTTGCCAAGTAGTTGTCAGCCAATGACTCAGATTAATCAAGAGCCTAAAGGCAGGTGTCATGGTGCATCCCTCCAGAACTAGGGAGACTGCGGCAGTAGGATTGGCATGAGTCTAAAGCCAGGTTGAGTTACTCTGTCTCTAAAATGGCAAAAGATGGAGAAGGAAGGAAAGAAAGAGTAAGAGGAGTTGAACATATGATTTTTGTCTTGGCATTTTAATTTTATCTCAGTCTAAGCCTTGGGCCTTCACTCTAGCATACATTTCCCATGCTCTGATATATCATTTTAACACTTTTTTTCTAATATTTTTTATCACAACTGAACAGAAACAGATCATTCATAATCCTAGTTTCATATTGTACTTACACTTTCTTTTATATGCTTATTGCAGTTGAATGTGTAATACAACAAACTCTTCCCAGAACATAGCAAAGTATAAATAAATAACAAGTAAGTTAGTGGTGCCCTTGCAGCAGCAAGAAAAGTGAGTATGGAAGGAACAGTAAGGAGAAGGAAATTAGAATTACTCTGCATGACAAAACAGGCTGGGAATGAGGTACATTCTGAGGGAAGAGAGAAGGGAAAGAGGGGGGAGTGTAGTTTCTCTAGATAAATTACCTATGTGTAACATAGCCATAGATTTGTAAAATCAATTTAACATTATATTCAAAATAAAGGTTCTCTGCGTGGAGAAAGGTTACACAGTGTGGAGAAAACAGTCAGAAATTTTGGGACAATAACCTGCAATTAATAGCACACAGGGAAGATGACTTCTAAGACGTCTATCGTCTATCGGCAGGTGATTGAGATGGGATGGAAGGACTAGAATGACCTTGAGAATATTTATGGATGACTATGCAGGTAGTCATAGGACTTAGTAGGACATAGCATATGCCCTAGTATGTGGCAAGACACATGCTACAGTCCCTTCCTGCTTCTCTCTACATATATCTTTTCTTTCCTTTGTCTCTTCTTCTACTATCTTCTACTCATTCCTCTCTTTTTCTGTCACCTCCCCTTCTCTGACCTGTCTCAGAAGTTCTATGTTTTGTATGAGTGAGAGTCTTTGCTTGGCCTGGAAATCTAAAGGGTTTTAAAAGAACAATTTTGACATCCCAGGATGTTATATTTTGGTAAGGAACATAGCTCAATAAAAACAAAATGACTACAATCATTCCCTGTTAGAGGAAAGAATATATTTACACAACTTACAAAGCTTGGGAATCTGTGAAAGTTGCTTGAGTCACAAAGTCCCTCTCCAAAACTTTATAAACAGTAACAATTGTTGACAAGACACACTCTGACAGCCAGAACAACCTTCAAAGTGTTCAGAAAACCCCAAATGCTGCATCTTTTGGGAGTTGTCAGGAAAGCTTGGGTGGATGTTTTTAGTGATGCAACTGCCTTAGTATCACCTAGGCTCTGTCAATAGTCCAATACTCTTCCTGCTTCACACAGGTACCCTTGGGCAAGGTAATTTTCTTGGTCTGCTCTCAGTGCCATGTTGAGATCAACAGACCTCTGTCCTCGTCCCCTCAGGAAAAATTCACACAATCGAAGAGGTGATAACTAGTGCTTCATAGACAATAAGATCAGGGAAAGAAAGAGGGAGGAACAACCTCAAGGAGGTTATGTTGTAAACAATGTTTAAGGACTTAGAACTTAGGAACTGGTGGAATGGACGACTTTTCAACAGGCTGGAAGAATTTAGAATATCAAACCTCATTGAAACATCTGTTCCCAGTGTATAGTAGTAAAATGGGAAAGCAAACCAATGCATGTATCATATGTTTCTTCCCTGGGCATGTTTTTCTTAGACTCTATGCTGTTGCTCAAATGGTGAGGCTTCCATTTAAATAAAATGGAATAAGCCTTTCAAAACATTTGCCAATTGGCTTGAATTTTCAAAATTTGAATGTCTTCAAAATCTTTGTATTCCAAACCTCTTTGCAATTATGTTTTCATTATATGCACTAAACCCAAATGTTTAAATTTTACTTTAAAACTTTTAAAAAAAGTTTCCAAGGGGCAAATAGTTTTACTTATTTAAAATTATTTTTTTGAGGATTTCATATATGAACATACATCATTTATATCATTTACATCATTTATACCTTCTCCTCTCCTCCCTTTAATTCCTCCCATCCCCTTACCTAAACCCATCTCAAAAATTTCATCTCTTTATTTTTTATATTCATGTAAATGCATATGTATATACACACTATTGGCTCTAATGAATGTCTGAGTGAACATAGGTTTAGTACTGACCACTTAGTTTTCTACTGGTTCTAGCCCTTTGAGAAATTGCCTAAGCCTAACTACCTCTCCCTTCACTAGGGTGTGGTCCTGTGAAACTCCCCCAGCCGAGTTCACTTGTGGACTTCATAAGAACTCTAATAATAGTGCTACACTATTGCTATCTAGTCAAGGAAAAGAATAGATTGATATATAGAAAAACTGAGATTCTCACAGGAGTTTCATTAGGGTTTGGAGGTAGGAAGTACTTAAGAAAAAAAGGTTGTGCCATAGTAACTGTGCTTGCCCTTTTGTTTCCATGACAGAATGTCTAATATCAATAGCATAAGAGAGGAAGGATTGATTTTGACCTTTAGTCTCCGTCTATCATTGGATAGAGGACATGGTTGAAGAGGGGCATATTTGACTATGTGGATAGAGGTTCACAAGAACTCCCCTGGACCTGGAGTTATAGGTGATTGTGATCCACCCATCATGCTTCTAGAAAACAGATTAAGTTTTCTTATCAAGAGCAATATTTGCTCTTAACTATTGAGACAACTTTCTAGCCTGCCTCTTTTTAATTTATTTAGGACTCTAGCTAATGAGATGGCACTACCAACATTCAGGGTAGTTCTTGACCTTTCTCAGCCCACTATTGAAATATCCATAACCAAAGAACTTTATACTCTAAGTATGTTATCAATCAAGATTAGCAAAAGAAATATAAAGAAAAAGTGATCTGACACTTAGCGAGAGAACTGGTGACCTTGCATAGAACATAAGTCATTATTCTCTAAGGGGAGGGAGAAATAAATATTTATAGAATTGTTATTATCTTTTTTTTATTCGAAATATTTTTTATTTACATTTCAAATGATTTCCCCTTTCCTATCCCCCCCCCACTCTCCGAAAGTCCCATAAGCCCCTTTCTCTTCCCCTGTCCTCCCACCCACCCCTTCCCACTTCCCCGTTCTGGTTTTGCCGAATACTGCTTCACTGAGTCTTTCCAGAACAAGGGGCCACTCCTCCTTTCTTCTTGTACCTCATTTGATGTGTGGGTTATGTTTGTGAACACTGGAGTTAAAATATTTACTATCTGTTGAGCCACTAGAGAATAATCATAGTCCACGTCAATTATTCTTGTTATCATCATCTAAAGATCTTGCTTATTACATCAATCCAAAGTTTTTTACTAGGACAGTTGTTATTTATTTCCACTGGTGAAGTATCACCCACAGTCAACAAAGACTCACCAGAGGAGAAGGACCTCTATATGTTTAGATGAAGCAAATTAGATAAGTAGATACCTGTAGAGAGGTGAGGCAATATTAAATGTTAATTATGTTAGGAAATCATGGTAGCCATGAAGTAGACCCTCTCAAATCTCCTTCAGGAAACTTCCAAAACTCAGCAGCCTCCTCAGTGTGCCTTGAAATCTTCCTCAGTGTATGCATAAAAAAATGCTGTGTCTTGTAGCTGTTCCAAGTTAATCGCAAAGCCACACTGAGATTCTAAAGCTTTTCCTTCTGAGCTCCTTGGATTTGGGAAACCTTTTAAGAGTAACTTTACAATGAACGATTTTTTTCAGTATTTTTTTATTGATATAATTTTTATTTACATTTCAAATGATTTCCCCTTTTCTGGGTCCCCATTCCCTTCAAGTCCCATAAGCCCTCTTCCTTCCCCCTGTTCCTCCATCTGCCCCTTCCCACTTCCCTGTTCTGGAATTCCCCTATACTCTTGCACTGAGTCTTTCCAGAACCAGGGGCCACTCCTTCATTCTTTTTGGACATCATTTAATTTGTGGATTATGTCTTTGGTATTCAAAGTTTCTAGGCTAATATGCACTTATCAGTGAGTGCATACCATGATTGATCTTTTGAGACTGGGTTACCTCACTTAGTATGATGTTCTCCAGCTGTGCTTCCCATACTTTCTTATTTCACAGGAGTTGAACCTATGTTGATGTCAATTTCCCTCCCACTTTCTCTTAAAATATGCTTGCTGAAAACCTGCTACAGATATTGAACTATTCCTTCATATCTACTCCTATCAAAGAAACATATACTATGTACACATTGTCCAGAAATGGAATCTATAGCCTCATGTGAGTTATCCTTGAAAAAATTGACTTCTCCTGGTTGCCCAATTTTTAATTAGCTAGAAAAACACAGTTCTCTCTCTCTCTCTCTCTCTCTCTCTCTCTCTCTCTCTCTTCCTCCTCCTCCTCCTCCTCCTCCTCCTCCTCACTTGCTCATTGTCCTTTGAAAGACAAGGCATCACCATGTAGCCTTGGCTAACCTGGGACTCATTGTGTAGAATAAATTGGCCCTACACTCACAGGTCTGTCTGCCTTTGTCTACAGAGGACTATCATTAGAGACTTGAATCACTATGGATAGCATAGATGTCTCTTAGTGGCTTCCATCTTGTGATTCTAAAACTACCACAAACTGTGTACTTTTATTTCCTGCATCTCAGAACATATCATAGTAGTTACTCCACATACAAATTATTCTTTGATACAAAAGCATGCACTAATTCTTCAAACGAGGAATTGATGCTTTGATTTTTTTTTCAGATCACAATACCACTATGTAACAAATAACATTAAACCAGATCTTTGAAGATTCAGCATCTTTATCACTTCTGAACTAGGTCTACCTATGTAATTTTAGAGTAAAGCATGCAGCAACTTCCTAATTGGCTTTCCACTCCCAGATTAAAAGTACTTTAATTAAAGAAAGTTCTATATTCATTATCACCATCAAAGACTGACTTAAAGCTCTCACACTCAGATCTATTAGTTTGGAACTAGTGGCAACAGTAACAAAGTTGAAAATCCCATTATGATATAAAAAAAATTATAGTTTAGCTACAAGGGAAATTGTCTTTTCCTAAGTTAATACTTCAGGCTTTGAAGGCACAATGGTACACTATTCACACAAATGACAGATCAAATATGAAAGTTTTGTTTTAAACAGAAAAGGAAGGTTATGACATTTTTGCTACAAGTATAGATGGTCACGTTACTGTTTGTCCTTAATTAGACAGTGTACAGGGATAATCCACCTTTATCACTAGACGAGGGCAGGAGTCTAAAAACCAGTAGATTTAATCTAAAATGAACTTTGGAGATTTTCCAAAATCTCTTCTGTGTTATTTTAGTCTTGGACTGTTTGGATAATCTAAGGCTCTGATCAATGAGAGCTCAAAGAAGAATTTAATGTTGGTGATGAGATTTTCTTCTGAAAGGTGCACATAGGGACTGCGCATTGATGGGAAAGAAGTTTATTTCCTCTTTACATTTTTTAAAGGTATTTGCTTTCTAATGCAACACTCTTTAAAGTAATAGTTTTGGCATAAATATGTACCCAGTCTTTAGACACATAAATTGAAAAAAGTGGTCATTACACTTCAAGGTGCCCCAAAGTAAAATGGCATTTGCTTAGGAAGTTTGTCATGAGCACATTTCTTTAAATTCATTGGAGCACTGAGAGGCACATTCAAATTTTATTAAAATAATTTACATATTAAACATTTTTCTCACATTTGTGGATCTCTACAAATCTGGGTTTTATTTAAATGAACTCAGGGAGAAAACAGATGTATCATAAGTGTTCATGGAAATTAGATCCAGAAGTAAAACCCAGCCTGCTGCCTGGTGGGCCTTACCTGCTTGGGCTCAGTTTAATGATCTCTTTAGATTGAATGAAATCTGTTCAAACTATATAAGCTTTCAGTCCAGACAAGAGACATATAAAGACAAACCTGTGATGCTGACACTACTCTATGAAGGCAGCCGTACTGCTCCCCAGATCCAGGGTGAAGGTTGATATGGGTAGCACTGACATATCAACAGGGCCTCATTTGGCTCAAAGTTCTGTCAACAATTGGTTGAAAAAAAAGTCACTGTTCACATTGAACATTTTGATAAAAGAGTGGGCCTGACCCAAATTCTCTCATTTCCAGTTTTAAGACCATTTGTAACCCAATGGTGACAGATGGACTCATTAAATGTGATTTATGGAGAAATATTGAGTATTTTGATGATTGCAAAGATGGTGTTCTATACTGCCTATTTTTCATATACTATAGTGAATATAGATCACTTTCTCTAACATGGCACCACCCAATCCACTCTCTCTCTCTCTCTCTCTCTCTCTCTCTCTCTCCTTGTGCATGTGTTTCTCTGCTTCTTTTAAAACTTAAAAAGTTTTAGTTGTGTTTAAATATGGCAAGTCATCGTTGCTCAGATTCTGGAATTATTCATTTGGAATCAATTCTTGATCCCAGATGTTTTCTATGATCATAACAGGATATTTTATCACTAGAGATGATATGGTTTATATGTTGAACACCCACTGTGTGCTGAAAGCCTGGCCCCTGTGCTGGAACTACATGGGAGGCATTATGTCCTCTTAGTAGCTGACATTTTGTGAGAGGTCCTTAGGTTACTGGTGGTATGGAATTTTATGAATCCTTGTTCTACATCTTTTCCTCTTTTGTTTCTGGCTCCTGATATAAGGGGTTTGGATTTGCCCATTTACACCATGTTGTACTTCTATTTCCAAAGCTTCTCAGGTTTGGACTGAAAATTCCAGACCTAAGAGACAAATACATTGCCTCAGGTGCCTTGTTCTCATGGCAAAAAGCTGATTAATGCTGATTTGAAAGGGTAGATTCCCTTGGTCCTAGAGTCTTGTGCTTTCTACTAGATATTTTTATGTTTCCATAGATATTTTTGTTCTAGTGACAGGCTCATCACCCTTTACATTTGGTTCTAATGAGGGATTTAAACCTATTTATTATATCCTCCCCTAATCCAGGAACTTCTGACTCTCCAGATCTTATAATTCTCAACATTGTATTTTGTACTTAGTCTCTCCTCATTTGCTCATTCTTCTTGGGTTGCTTACTACACTAGACTAAAATGTTAGACATCAGTCATGACTTGTCTGTGTTGCTAAACTTCTTAGTGGTGGGTGGTGTCTTCCACATGCCTATCAATTCTACATGCTCTACAGGCCCAGCAAATATACCCTTTGATTTGACTCTATTAACCAAAACATGTGAAATACCTGTACATACACCTGAATGAAGATTAAATTGGGCTATTCAGACAATGATTCTAGGAATCAATGATTCTAGGAAACATCCAGTGGAAATCAGGGGCGAGGAGGTTGGACATTTTTTGCTATCACATTCAGTTTTTTGCCCTCCTCTATTTCCTGGTTTGTGGTAAAATATGTAAAGTTGTCAAGGTTTGATGCATCTTGCCACTAGCCTATGATTCAATTTCATGCACACAGAAACTCAGAACAACTTGGCAGTTAACTGCTAATGGCTTTAAGGGTTTAAGTCAGCCCTAAACATTATTCCAATGAGTTTTTGTGGTTTAATTACCTTAAAACATTAAGTAGTCAGAGTCCATCAATACACACACACTTAGGGGTATCAAATGTGCAGTGGTCCTAATACCATCTCAATGATGTCTAATATAGCACTTTGGTTTTCCAAAACCATGTAAAACTAGTTTAAGTCTATCTATTGAGCCTAATGATGTGTTCTATCATTAAGTTGGGGGAAATGTGAATTCAAAATGATTCTCTAAATAGCAAGCAAGGGCTTTACAAAGCAAAGGACAGAGCCATGTCTGCCCTGCCCTGTTGTTCCCTTGTCATGTTAGCTTTAAGGCATACATCTTATAGTTAAAAAATCTGCATTCAAATCATTTAGGTCTGCAATTCACAAGGATGTTAAGTAATACAATGTTGAATGTGGGAAGAATAATTACAATTAGTTGTCAGGGAAGTTTTTGCGAAAACTTCATTAAATGCTGTATGTAGAAATAATAATGATAAGCCACTAATATGTGATACAGCAGTCTTGTTTTTAAATACTACACTTGAAAACTCTGGAGATGAGGAGAAAATGAACTTGAAGGGTCAGTATACAATTTTAAGGCTATAAAAAGGAGCTTAATCTCTTTATTGTGATTTTCCTTCTTTGGACAATAAATAAAGTAACCAAAAATTGTCACTTATTCCATGCAGTGTTTCAGATTTCTTTTCCTGCAGAACTCATTTCTATCCACAAACTCACAATAACTTCATTTCTCTTTTCAAGTCACATCACACCCCAATCTCCACCATTCAAATTGGCCTAAGATTCCACACTAACAAAATGTTAATATTTATGAGTAATCCATATTGGGTTCAGAGATAGGAAGAAAAAAACCTTCAGGGAGGCAGAAATGAGTTATTGGTCTGCTGTAGAATGTGTCATTTGTAAAGGGCTGCATTGTAGTGAGCGATGATTCAAATGCATGATTTCAAGGGGGCAGAACAATCTAGTTTACTAATCTCTCATTATACTAAGGTGAGGCTTTTGTGAGCTGCTGGCTGCTCATTAGCATCTCGATTCCACTGAAGAATCCAGATAATGGGTGCCAGTTTTATTCTCATTATGGAGCAATTCCAATGTCGCCATTCTTTTCATTAATTTATCACGGAACAATTAAATTCAACAGAACGTAGAGCCATTTGAGCTACAAGAGGATGGGTATTATAAGATACACATTATTTCTTTATTCCAGTGTGATGGTCTCTGAGTCACTTCAGTGAAGCTTCCTTGACCCCTGACCTCACCTCTCATGTCTGTCACAGCACCCACTTTGTTCCTTCTTCATATCCTACTTTTGTTTTTGCTTCATTGATGCTGATGACATCCTTCTCCAACAAAGGTCAGTCAGAGACCACACTTGAAATCTACTGGCTAAATCCTGTCTAACAGAGGTGAAAGTTAGTTGTCCTTAATTTGGCTAGAGAAAAAGGTAGGTAGTTATTGTTGCAGGTATCATACAGCAAGGGATATAGATAGTCTGATAAAATGTCAGAATACGGGCAAGCCAATTACTCCAAATCAGTACCAAACCCCTACAGGTAAATGATGCAGCTAAAGGTGGCTAAGAATTTTCCTTTTGATTCTAACAAAAACTTAGTTGATATTTACCTATAGGAAAGGATGACATAAAAAAATGTGATATGATAGAATATATAAAAGGCTTTTCTTCTTTCCCTCAAGCCGAGTTTGGTTTAAAAATGTGTTGTTTCCATTAGCCATAAATCATCAGTTCCCAAGATATCTGATTATATTAAAGAGATTCTGTAAGTATATGTCCATGGTGTGGTGGTGGGCAGTTATACTATAGAACATAATTCTATCATGAGGACCATGAAGTCCACAACATCAGACATACATGTAAGCTATATTGCACAATATAAAGATACCGTCAGATTGGAAGAATAATGATTAACTGTGACTACTAGGGTATTTATTAGCTTTTAATTGATATAATCATAATGATTATACAAAGTACTAGGATAATTATAAACCTGTCTGTATTGTGGTAGAGTTGGAGTTGCATAGGTCTGGAGTCAGATGGACCTGTATTAACCCGGTAGTTTCATTTCCAAAGCTCTGTGACATTGCTTAGTGTACTTTACCTCCATGCCATGTGAATAACAATCTTCATTTCCAGGATCATTTTGAGGTTGAGAGAGGTAATGTGTCTAAAGCAGCTAGCATAGTGCCTGATACACATCCACTCAATACCAAGCCAACGCAGAAGCAGCAGTAACTGCTGTTATTATGGTACTTGCTCTAAGAAATGTTCCTTATGACAAAAGAGAATGGGTGCCCGCAGAACTTAAACAGAGTGAATGCAACTTCAAACAGAGCCCCAGGCAAGAGTAGCAATGAAGCAAGGATAGCAGATAGATGTAGACTGGCATTGTACTAATACATGCTGGATGCTAGAAAGAAAAGAAATGCACATGTAGATAGACAGTTCCCCAGGATCCTCATGGCAGTGTGATTAAACCACACCTAGAAAAGACATCTCAACTAGGTGACACTTTGTCACTTACAAAGATGCCAGAATCTCTTGAAAGTAGAGGGAGAGAGGAATCTGGAAGAGAGAGAGGATGGGGGAGGAGAAAAATGAGGTCTGGTTCAGATACAGGAGGAGATGGGATGAAGCACAGAGGGGTCAAAAATTTAAAAGTAGATGTGTAGCAGTGGGGGAGGGGGGACTAGGTATAGCCACTAGAAAGTCCCAGATGCTAAGGACCCAAGAGGTTCCCAGGACCCAACAGGGAGTACATTAGCCAAAATACCCAACAAAGTGGAGACAGAGCCTGTAGAGACCATATGCAGTAGATAGGCATGACCCCCAGTTGAGAGATTAAGCCACACCCACTCACCTCAAAAATATTAACCCAGAATTCCTCCTGTCAAAAAGAAAAGCAGGGACAAAGATTGGAGCAGAGACTGAAAGAAAGGCCATCCAGAGACCACTCTACTTAGGGATCCATCCCATCAGCAGACACCAAGCCCAGACACTTGCTGATCCTAAGAAGTGCTTACTGACAGAAACCTATTATAGCTGTCCCCTGAGAGGCTCTGCCAGAGCATGACAAATACAGATGTGGATGTATGCAGCCAAATATTGCACTGAGTGCTGAAAGCCCTGTGGAGAAGTTAGGGCAAGCACTGTAGGATTTGAAGGGGTTTGCAACCCCATAGGAAGAACAACAATATCAACCAACCAGAGCTCCCAAATCTCCTAGGGACTAAACCACAAACCAAAGAGTATACATGGAGGGACCCATGCCTCTACCTGGATATGTAGCAGAGGATGGCCTTATTGGACATCACTGGGAGAAGAACCCTTTGATCCTATTGAGGCTTGATGACCCACAATAAGGGAATACTAGAGTGCTGAGACAGCAGTGGATGGGTGGGTAGGGAGCACCTTCATAGAGGCAGGGTGGAGGGAGCAGGGGGAGAGGATTGTGGAGGGGAAACTGGGAAGGGAGATAACATTTGAAATATAAATAAATAAAATAACCAATAAAAAAGAAAAAGTGATTTAGTCTGTCATTGTTCATATTTTAATTAATATATTTTACTAATGAGATTTAACTTGTTGGAGATCTTTCTTTTTCATTCCTTCCTACCTTTATTCCTTTTATCCTGTCTTTCTGAGTTTGGGGGGGAGAGGGGACACAAGGGTAGGAACTGGGAGGAATAGAGGAAGAGGAAACTGTGGCAGGAATGTAATGTTTGAGAGAATAAAAACCTAACAAAACCTCTGCCATTGTTATTGCCTTCTGCCAGAAGAGAAATGGGACTTACTCTTTCCTGTTAGCAGGATCAAGACAGGACGCCTTTTGCTAGTCCCCTTCTAGCCCTGGCTTAGGTTTGTCATCCAACTGGCTCATTTGAGATGAGTTATCAAACTACAAAATACATTTCCTCATCAGTGAAATGATGCTCATAATAAAATCGGTTAAACAAGGATAGTGTGCGCGGTGGGTCATTGCAGAATTGTTATTTTCAGGTCTGCTCTGATCTGTTGGGAGGATCTAATCTATGACCAGGGCAAGCTCATGCAGTGTTCTTTGTATAAATTAGTGATATATTAAGTACTAACAATATCTATTCAGTCATTAAGGTATTATTAACAATTGTAGCTTTAAACTCATTTGTAAGGAATTAAAGGTTTCACAAATATTTGCATGCATTCTTCATTATCATCATTTGTTAGCTGTTCTCTTTTGTATTCAGCTAACACTGTATTATTTTGCATGTATTGTTCTATTTAATTACCAGAACAAGTCTGTACAATTTTTTAGTCCTTTGGCCTGCTATAGCAAAACACAGGTCACGGGTCCATAGATTAGGATGTTCAAGATTTATAACACAAGTTGATTCATTGCTCCCGAGGGTTCACTCTTAGATTCATAGATGGTGTCTTTTGTACCTTCATGAAGTATGATTAGCCAGTCTGCTCCAGGGAGTCTCTCTTACAAGGACTCTAATTCAAGACATCACTTCTCTAACCTCCCAAAGTCTTCATTTCCCAGTAGTGCCACACAGAGAGAAGGGAGTTGGCATCAGCAAGTGAATTTTGGGTGATAATAATGTTTACAATATTCTGGATTGGTATTATTACTTTCATTGTACAATAAGAAATGAGTTTATTTGTTCAATAATCAGACTGAAATTTTTATATCAGATGTATAAGATGTATAAGTTTAGACCATTATTTCCTATTGCAGCATCTAGTTATACCTTTGTGCATCATAACACCCACTTTAAGATGTTGTAAAGACTAAATAGCTGTGAATCCTTAGGCCATTTGTTTATATTAGAGATGTTTATATCATAGAACTGTTATGCTGCTCTATTGTATCTCCTCTACTCTGGTTTGTCAATAATGAGGTTATTTACGCATTTCTTCCCATAAAATATCTTTATTTCTGAGAAAAGTCCCTGTTCTTATTAGAATGAGCAATGTAGCAACTAAAGCACATTTTCATGTGTCTGTAGGTGATGTGCTCTTGAATTATTGTAATTTATACTAAGACTCGAGGAATATTATGCACATCAGTCTTATAAATAATGTGACATAAATAACAGCTGCATTTATTGTCAAAGCAATTATTTTCTTCCTAAGCAATCATTCATTATTTTAGAAGGAAATGGAAATTTGCATACAGCATTGTCTCTGTACATAATTAGGGTGAGTTTCCTTTTCTCACCTGTCTTGATGTTTAATACCTGAAAGTAATTAGTTTTTCTTTGAGCACTGTCAAAACCTACTGACCGCTAAAGAAAAAAATATTGCCTACAGTTTATGGAAATTGTCTTCGTAGTGTGGTTTTTCTTTGGTATACTTTTTGTTTGTTTGTTTGCTTTCCCGTTGACTTGCTTGAGAGAGAGAGAGAGAGAGAGAGAGAGACAGACAGACAGACAGACACAAAGAGAGAGACAGAGAGAGACAAAGAGAGACAGAAGAGAGAGAGAGAGAAAGAGAAAGAGAGAGAAAGAGAGAGAAAGAGGGAGGGAGGGAGAGAGAGAAGGGAGAAGGGGTTTGGAGTTACATGGGGAGAAATGTAGGAAGATTCAGGGAGGTGTTGGGGAAGGTGAAACCATGATCGGAGTATGTTGTCTGGGAAATATTTCTTTTCAATAAAATGCATGAGGAAAACAAAAAATGCATATAAATTAATTTAAAAAGAATCTAAGGCCCTGTTGGTAGGCTGATCTTCTTTGCTTCAGGGTGCTCTCACCCTAGTGTGATACTATGTCACACAAACACCATTCTTTACTTGCATAAAGATTCATTTTGTTTGTTTAGAAAACTTCAAAGGGAATTTTCAAAATTGAGAGAAAAAAAGCGAGCAAGAAATAATTAGTTGAATCTTCTGATATTATTTTTCTGATTATTGACCATATGATAAAACTAGTAATTCTGTAGAAGATACATGACTAGGAAAGTAAAATGTTGCTAATCTTTAAAATCAGCCTTGCCTATAATTTATGGAAATTGTATATTAATATGGTCCTGTCTTAGAATCCCTTAGGCACTGATTTTTGGACCCCTGTAGATACTAACATGTGCCCTTCTATAATATTGCACAGTGTCTGTTTATGATCTGCAATATGCCCCACTGTTTTAATTTATCTAAATTGCTTACAGTACTTACTACAATGCTTTTCACAAATGCTGTCTAAGTAGCCATTGATTTTATTTTTTGGGAAACTAGGCAAAGAAATGATTACTGTAGACATTTCATATGTTTGTAAGTTTTGTCTTACCAATAGTTTTGAACAGTTGTTTGCTTAATCCATTGACACAGGGCTAATTCAACCTAATTTCTTATCCATTCCGTTGGGTTGCTGGAAAGAAGTCAAATGATAGATCTTGAGTGCCTAGCACTGTGCTTGGCTCATTCATGAATTTATACAATTATTTCAGTAATACATTTTTGTACTTAACATACTCTATGCTGGACGAACCAGGAGTACACAACAGTAAATACAACAAACCACAACATATCTTACCGAATACACAGTTCCAGAAGTTTTGTGTTTTGGACAGTTACAGACAAACAAAGGAAATATGCAATTTAATGTTTTATGGAAAAATAGATCCTTATGAGAAGAAATAACTTCATATTCAAGAACCATAGAGATTTGATTTCTAAGGATGGATGGGAGTAACAGAGTTACCGAGACTGTAAGAGCAAAGATATGTTCTATAAAGACATTGGAGATTGTGTGGTTCCTCTGATCTGAATAACTTGCTTTCTGAGGATCTACGAGAGTGCCACTGTGGATTAGATTTAGTAAGTACATATAAGATATGGGTCATTTGAAATCCTGGAAGTCAAGAGTACATAAGGAATTTTCCCAAAGTGAAACAACTTTCTTTAGAGCATCTTGTCATTTGAACACCTTCAGATAGATGTGACTGAAAATCCAAATTAATTTTTTGAGTGATTCCAAACATTCAGTAAAATAGTGATGGTAATAATAACGATAATAGCTGTACCAATTTGGAGTTTTCAATCCGTCCAACACTTATTGAATAAGTCTATATGTTTGAAAAACAGGCAATATTGGTGTGTGTGTGTGTGTGTGTGTGTGTGTGTGTGTGTAAAATAGTAATATCTTTTTCTGATCAGGCAAACCACTAATAGCTGCTGTGACAGATACCTGAGCAAATAAATAATTTAAGGGAAGTAGAACTTATTTTGCTTTATGTTTTTCACATGTGAGTCCATCATGGTTGGAAGGAGGTAGCAGAGCCCAGAGGCTTACATTTCTCTAAGCAAGTGTCAGTAAAAGAATTAAAGATCTAGGACCAGTCATAACCTTCAAATGCATAGCTTCAAGTTACCTACACCTTCTATCATGCCCCATCCAGCTTCCCAAATAGTTTCCCATCAAGTGCCTATCACATGAGTTTCTGGAGAATATTCCATGTTCAAAACCTCATCAGACAAAGGTATTTAATTCATCTGTATGTAGCACACAACCTCTAAGGAATTGCCTTCAGTCTGAATCCAAGATTACAGTACCCTTTAGAGTTTATTCATTTCATATTCCTCTCAATAATAAAATTAAAGTGTAAAAATATTGGGAAGCAATTTCAAGTTTACCCAAACATTGCAAAAGAGCAGTAGAACTTCTCTTTCTTGAACCCTCTGAGAATTTGTTGTCAATAAACAACCATGTAATATCTACAACATGGAACTTATCTTACATTAACCATAACACAGCCATCAATATAAGACAGTTATTACTGATATTCTTCTTCCCTAAGCCCAAACTAATGTTTTTATAGTAAGTTGATCAGCTCTGGATCAAATACTGCCTGTAGTTGCCATCACTGTTTAATCTCTTTCGTTTTGTATGATTCCCCATTCTTGGTCTGACTTTCAAAACTTTTCATCATTTTAGATTATAGGACAACCATGTTATAGAATTCCCTTGAATTTTATCTGAATTGTTTTTAATGGATATATTATAATAATTTTGGAGTGAAGTGTGGCAGGAACAGCACTGTGCATTTGTTATTGATGGTTTGTTTCTAGTTGTTGTAGTGAGGATTAAACTCATGCACGCTAGTTAAAGCATCAGACCACTGTGATGACTTTCAGCCCCCTTTGCCCTTTTGATTTTGAGACAGAATGTCACTATGTTGCCCATGCTAGCCTTGAGCTTACTTTGTATGCCATATGGACTGTGGATTAACAGTGTTCTGCTTCATTTTACAGGATAAGTGAGATTAAAGTCAAGCATTCATAGTCCTGATTTTTCTTATTGCCTATTAGTAAATAACATATAATTTTAGCTACTCCAAATTTAAAAATAGTTGTTCTGATAATTTGATCCAGTTTGGCACAACTGTGTCTGTCATGCTTTTTCTAGTGCTCGATCTTTAACACCTTATTACATTTCTGTTGCTAGTTACCACTGGCTCAAATGAATACTCTCCTAGCTTGCTGTTCTTGCAATTCCTTCCTATGTCCACAAACACTTGGACATTACGTTCCCCTTTGTAGGTGTCCCTCAAACCTTGTACAGGAGCTTTTCATCCTACATAGATATCCACCTTCCTCCCACTTGTTACTTATTTGACAAAGTTATAAATTAAAAAAAGTAGAAGATAGAGAGAGATGTCTAGAAGAATGAATAAAAAAGAGAAAAAGATCAAGGGATGATTCAAAAATTTAAAAGACACAGAGAAAACATAATGAAACAAATTGTATTCATCTGAGATAAATATTCTGGGTAACATTAGTTGAGATGATTTTGAACATAATCTTCATTAAAAGATACATTTCTGTCTTTACCCAAAACAATAGCAGAACATTAAGAAAAATACTGTTTATCTGAACTAGCATTGTTTTGGGTTTCCAAATTACATGTTATTTATTATTTAATTGTTTAGTGTGTGTGTTTGTGTAGATAAAAGTGTATGTATATGTGGGGTCTGCACATATGTCACACCAGCATATAGATGCTAGTTTGAAGTCAAATTTAAGGCAAACTGAAGAGTTTCCTCTTCAGTTACATTGGTTCCTGGTATTTAATTCAGGGTAATCAGGCATGGTAGCAAGTTGAGTTACCCATTTACCAACTCTACATTTGAATTTTTGTTACGTCTCTTAAATTTATTATCTGGAAATTTTTATACATGTATACAACATATTTTGATCAAATTCTACTACCTCTTACTACTTCCCCAAGAACTCCTCTCAGGGTCTTCTACAGTGCCTCTCTCTAGACTTCATATTGAACATGCATTTATTTTTCAATAAAATAAATCAAATCAAAGTACTCTCCAAGTACAGTATTAGGATCTTCATTATTTGCAACTGCACTCAGTATACACAAAATTACATTGTAGCTTTTATGGTAACAGATTTCCTCAAGCTGCCTCTTCTCAACTGTTGTCCAGTGTTCAGCACCTGGTCTCAGGACCTTAGTATTTCATGGTGGAGAGAAGTTGTCTCTGGCCATTATGAGCCTTGTATAAAGCTAATGACTCTGTTTTGACCATGTGACTACTAAGCTCATTCTCATTACCTCTAAAATCTGTCCATTGGAATGAGGAATATTTTTATTGTGAAGTCTATGAGCAATAACTTAGGAAAAGTGCTTATTCTAGGCCATAAACTACTGAAAATCAATTATCACAGAACCTTACGCTCTTGCTTCTCCCGTTTTAGCCTCAAAAGGCCATGATTGCAGGTGTGTGACAAACCATCTGAGTGAAATATTGTTTTATTTTTTCACTATCACAGTGAAAGAAAAGTACCATTCACAATCATGAATAAGTCTGCCTCAATGGATTATTTTTGAAGGTAGGAACTGGTTTTCATCTCCATATTCTTAGTGCTAATCAAAATTATTGGTACTTTTAAGGATACCCAGTGTGTGTTACATGAAGGATGGAGGACAGTGCTGAAGACTGTGATTAGATGAATAGATGCAAACACTGAAGAATGACAGGGAAGAACAATGATAGCCATGTGTGGTGGTTTGAATGGTGATGTCCCCCATAGGCTTATACATTTGCATGCAAATTGATGAAATGTTTGGAGAGATTAGGAGACCTGTCTTTATTGGAGTAGGTATGTCCTTGTAGAAGGATGTATGTTGATGAGGCTTGGGCTTTGAAATTTCAAAAGCCAACACAAGGTCCAATCCCTCCTCTCTCTCTCTCTCTCTCTCTCTCTCTCTCTCTCTCTCTCTTTCTCTGTCTCTCTGTCTCTCTCTGTCTCTCTGTTTCTCTCCCACTCTGCATCTCTCCTTTTCTGTCTGTCTGTCTGTCTGTCTCTCTCTCTCCCTCCCTTTCTCCCTCCTTCCCTCCCTCCCCCTCTTTTCCCCTCCTTTCCTCCCTCCCTAACCCCCTCTTTCTCCCTGCTGCCTGTGGATCAGAATGTAGCTCTCAGGAACTTCTCTAGCACCACTGCCTGCCTGTGTGCCACCATGCATTCCATCATGAAGAAAAAGTACTAACCCTAACTGTAAGGAAGTACCCAGTGAAAATGCTTTCTTTGATAAGCGTTGCCTTTGTTGTGGTGTCTCTTCACAGCCATAGAGTACTTAGACACCAGGTTATTGGGAAATGTCCCAATATTTATTGGATTATTTATTGAATATTTATGACATCCCAGCCAATTAGATGGATATTTTATTTGCATTATGGACTGGTCCAGGGTCAGGTTATTATAGTTTGGAGAAACAAAACAAAGCCTAGGAATGTAAATAGAAACCATATTTACAGGCTTAGAAATAATAGTCCACAAGGTCAGAGAAAAGAAAACATCATCTAATACTTCATAACAATAATGTCCCTTAATAAATTCCAGAGTTTCTTACTTGGCATTTAGTTGGCATTGGTTTGACAGTGATTTACCACACCGTTTGTCAAGCATTCTTTCTGCTTTGATATTGCAGCTACTATACTTTGTCTGCCTAGTATAAGTTGGAAATGTTTAAGTGAACAGTTTGACAAGTATTTCCACATATAATTAGGCTGAGCTACTTTGTGAATTTTGCAATGAAAAAACTTATCACAGTTCAATTTGCCTCATCATTTTTAGTTCCAAGATCATTCCTAGACATAGGACTCTGGCTGTACCCTACAAATGATTTTTCAAATGCCTACAAATATCTGCACTTTGCTAAGCACCAAGATAAGTAAATGAACATTGATTTCTATAGCAAAATACATTAATCTTCTTGATCCCTTTAATTATTATTGGGTGACAACAAGCTTATCAAACAGTTCCTCACTCATGAAAGTCCTAGATAGTTAGCCATTACCTTTCCTATTGTCTATCCTCTGTATATTTTGTTGCATTCATCATATGTATTTAAACAATATCTTGTTTTCCTAAGTAGGTAATTAGACTTTCAAAAACAAAACACCTCTGTCTGTATGTCTGTTTGTTTGTTTATTTGCTGTCATAAGCAAAGAGGCAGTTCAAGAGACTTCCCCTGTCCTTTTTCATTGAAGGTAACAACTTCTTGGGAAAAGTAAGAAAAACTCAAACACAAAGCACAGTGGCTTGAATAAAGTGTACAGAGCAATTTCTGACATTATTCAAACACAGATCTCCAGGAACTGGTAATTTAAGTATCCAACACTGTCTCACTGGGGCTAACTCACAGGGTCACCTGATTTTCATACTCATGAGTGGTATGGTTCATCTCAATCCTCTTAAAAGTCATTATGCATATAGAACTGGAGACTGTGTGATTAGTTTACTGTCACTCTTGAAAGGTTCTGTTTCTCCACTAGTATCTGATAAAGAAGAGAGTTTCCCAAAGTCAGTCACTCAAAATAGAGAAAGTAAATCCATTTTAGCATACCTCTGGGAAGCAGATCTGCATTAACTAGTCTATGACTTCTCTGGCAATTATAAAGTGGAAGAGAATGCACAGCCACTGGTGATTTCTGCAAGCAATATGATGAGGGGACAGAGAAAATGAGGCAAAAGTAAAATGGGACGTGGGATTAAGGGATCTTCCACTCATCCATGTGCAGAACATTGAAAATTAATACGGAATTGTTTAGTGAGCAGCCATTAGGTTATTGTAATTTGTAGAATGTTTTCGTCTTCCTCTTCTCCTTCACTGAAGACATATTAGAAACGGCTTCATTTCTGAGGGATGACACAGTTAATCCTATTTTGAGTTCTATTTGAAGAAAATGAAATGTTAAGCTGGTTTTGCACTTATCAAATGAGCCATTGAATTCCACATCTAGCAAGCAGCTCCAGAAGGAAGGCACTGTGCTAGATAGCAGGGCTATGGAGATGAATTAAGAATAATCATTTTCATCATGGTATCAGATAATTTGGGGGATTTACAATATTGTAATTTTCAGCTTCTGTAAATAGAGGAGTTAAGATAAACCAGGAATGTCAGGCCAAGGGAAAGACAGATCCAAAGCATTGCCCTGAACTAAAGGGCAGTGGCCCAGGAACAGAAGTAAGACAAAAAGAGTCTTCACCCTAAAAATTCAAAGTATGCTATGTCAGAAAGGAAACGTTTGAGTCTGCATTTAAAATATTCAGAATAGGGTGACAGCTTAGTAGATAAAGCACTTGACATGTAAGCATGAGGGTGAGAGCTAAGCAACTAGGCACTTACAAAAATCAGGCAGATGTCATGACCACCCCACAAACCCCAACCTGAAATCATAGCACTAAAGAAGCAAAGATAAAGGATACCCTAGGCAAGCTGGTTGGTTGACTAGCTGGCTGGCAAGCCTCAGGCTCAGTGATGTGGATAATGATAGGGAAGCCACTCAGTTAGCTTCTGGACTGTGTACCATGCTCATGCATATTCACACAAGTAGGCTCCCACACATGTGCATTTCTATTCATACAAGCACATAGACGCATGGATATACACATATATATCCCCCACAAGAAACAACAATGACAGCAACAACAAAAACCAAAACACAAAATATACAAGCTATGCATGTCTCCACAGAAGCGCTCATTCAGCTCTAATTACATAACATAACACACTACACTAAATTTAATTTTATCCAATGGTGTAAGAGTGCTATTATCCCCTTCCAACTTAGAGCAGTGAATATTATCTTGCATATTCAAGACAAATCTTTTAATGGATGAATAAAAGAAATGAAATGTAATTAGACCTACAGTAAGCTGTGTAGCATGGTATCAGTGCCATAATATCCTTGTCCCCAAGAAGCACAGACACAGGCTGTCGCTGTGATACAAAACAGCAATTCTTGGGTTAGGGAAAGAGCCATCAGCTCTGGAAATAAGAGTGCAAGTTGGAGAAGAGAGATTGCTCAGGGAATCGTCTAGTATTTTTAGGAAGGCTTAAGAAAAGTTCAATGGAGTTTGTAAAGTTTGCTGGTATAGAGCCCACTGTGTGGTTTAACAGTAAAGGAATTGCTCAACTGACTCAACTCCCTTAATAGATCTTCACCCAAGAGCATCTCTTCTAAGGTCAAAACATGCTAGAATAAAAATCAAAAATGCAAAAAAATAATTTTTTTCTCTAAACTCCCATAAGATTCTTTATTATTCTGTTTCTAGCATAGACACAATTATAAGAAAAACACTGAAGATACAAATGCAAACCTAAGAAACTTTTGTTTGGTAAGTTGCACTCTTTCCATATCATGCAAGTCTTCCATCAGTGAAGCATATGTTAGACAATTCTGTGGGCTCCCACATTATGTGGGAGTTGCCACATGCTTAAAGGTCAGAGGCATGTCAGCTGTTGCAGCCTTCCTTTGATCCACTACATCTTGCTTTCCCATCATCAGAGATCTTGGCTTTTAAATGAGGATCACACTGTGATTGTGGATATGCTTGTGGCATCATAGCCACACACTGCAGCACATTGGATACTGTCAGTGTCCTGATCTGACCTACAGACCCACAGAAAGAAAATGGTTACAATGAAGTTGTCATTTCTATGGTATTTGATGCAGGGATTTATCAGGTCATTTACTTTATTTTTTATATTGTTAGCTTAGGAAATCATGTTGTTAAGAAAATGGGAGAATTTAAATTTGCCCACTTTAAGTATCAAGAAAAAGGTATAGGTAGTAAACTCAGATCTACTACTTCTAAGATAATTTCAGGCTACTTGCTTATCTTGTTTAAATTATTCATTCACACAGGAGTCTAAGAATGGCACCCAAGGTCTCAAGAATTAGTGAGATCACAGGGCACTCCAAGAATGTAGAGGTCAGAAAGTCAGGTGGATATAGTGTCTTAGTATCTATGACTTCCAACAGAAGGCAAGATGGGCTGTAAGATATTATGAGAAAAGAAGAACCTGCCTGCATAAGAGGAAGACACCAGCAGACACACTGTCTTTCCCTGCGGGTCCCCAACATGTAAAAAGGGTAAAACATTTAGCTTTACTCAATTAGTGGTTAGGACAGATTCAGAAAGTAAGGGAAAGATATGGAAGATTATTAGTGATGGATAATGTTTGAATGAGACTCATATCGTTACTGAAAAAAGAACAGACTACCTATTAGCTGTAAACAGAGGTTGGTAAAAATTCCTGTGGGGGGAAAATATGGAAAAAAAGAGTATAGTCACTTATAGGCTTTTGACATAAAATTGGGAATTGATAATCAAAAGGTTTAGAATAAAGACTTTTAGTTGAGAGTTAAGAATAAAAAGCAATTTTCATGCTGAGGAGATATTCTTTCAGATAACCCAGATTCAATCAATTCTCATCAAACACATGATGGCCACAAGCATCTATAGCTCCAGTTCCAGAGAATTCTGGGTCTTCTTCTGGCCTTTGTGGATACCAGACACACAAGTATCTGTACTGCTCAGCAGCAGATGGAGGCAAAACACCTTTACTTTACCAAACACCTTTTTGCACATTAAAAATAATCTTTAAACTAAAAAAGAAAAACATTTTTATCAATAGTTCCCATTAAAATAATCATTTGGTATTTTAAACAATAGGCAGCATTGGAAATGCTTTTAATGAAATGTTCTACTTGCTTCCATAACATTTCCAGATGAATGTAGTTACATAGGAACTGTGTTGATGAATTAATTTTTGCATCAAGGTTCTAAGAGAAGAAGACTGCCTAGAAAATTTGGTGGTTTGACATGGGGACAGTTTATGATGTCTAGCAGTATAATCTAAAACAATGTAGTCTGTAGATGACACACATGACTTAGTTTTCTTGAACCCAGATTTGATGCTTTACAGGGCACTGGGAACTAGAAGAGTCAAGAAGGTGGCAGTCGCTTCTGTTTTGTTTTACATCTAATTTTTGAATGAAGAATCCCATATGTCCTTTTGTTTTTAAATCTAAGACATGAAAAGCATGCAGTCATCCTTATTTTCCAAAATCAGTTTCTTAGCATCAGTCACTTTCATATTCCTTGTCTGGAATAAGAAGTAGCATTCACCAAGCACTCAAAAATGCTTTGACATTTACATTAATTCGATTTACATCATGCTACATGCATGTTACATGTATCACATATATGATCACATATATGATCAAATGTATAATACCTGAATATTTTCAAACTTGTGCTTATGTATTTTTATAGTATAAATATCTAATATATACATATATGTGTATGTTATATATATTATATATACTAATATATTATATATATATGTATACTACATATATACTATATAGTGCCTATATAATGATACAAAATAAATGCAGATTATCTGGGAAACTCATTTTCTGACACTTGTGTCTTGCAATTATCATTCATATTAAGAGATTACAGTTTTAGTCCCATTGAATTTAAAAGGTCATTAATCCAAATGTTAATTTAATCAATACTATATTAAATGAACTATAGAAAGTAAATTAATACCTGGTAAGCAGATTCATTGGACTATAAGCTTTCAGAATGTGCCCAATGTCAGCACATTTCACTGAGAAATGAGTACCATTTATTGTAAAAAGAACTCGCAAATATCTTAGTCTGACTTTTTCTCATTCTTATGCTTTGATTTACTCTGGGAACCAAAATAGTTATTAACATAAAAGATTTTGGTCTGTCTACTTCCCAAGTGCTTACCATTTTTAAAAACACCTATGGCTATGTGTAGACAAAATATAATTTTGTGCCAGCAAATGTCTTCTAATATGATTTTTTCACTAAATAGATTACTTTGTCTTCAAGGAGCATTTTAATTATTTAAAAAGTTGGATTTGTAACGACATATATTTGCCTATGAAGATATACCCATCTCCAAAAATCTCATAGGCATTTATGTATATAATACAAATAAACATAGAGGTACATAGACATCTACCAGGTGTATATACTGCATACTTAATCACCATTCATATGTGTTTACTTCAATTTTATGTACCTTGCCATACAAATGCATAACAGATATATGCAGGCATGCTGTTGTGTGTCTTTTCTAAGAAGACACAAACAGATATCTATTCACCCCATATACGGCACCAATGACAAGCCAAAAAACGATGCTACCAAGAATAGTGTAGTGAACTAAGGAGTTAATTGGAGTTACTACAGAACATGAGGGAGGAACATAATTGTCTTAAATGCAGCTGAAAAACAAAGAGCGGTTTTACATATAAATAAATGCATCTGAAAACCAAGAGCAGTGTTAAATATGATCAAAGTTCACTATATAATTGGATGAGAATGTCTTTATTTTCATTGTGAAGCTAACATTTGAGTACTTAACCCTTACATAGGACTGTTGGCTATGCACAGATACCTGGCTCACCCTTGGGTTGGGAAAGTGGTGAGCTTCTCAGACTTGACAATCAGAAAGATTAAAAGATATTGGCAGGAGGAACATATTTTGATCCCATCTAGGAATCATCAAAATTACCATAGGTTGTCTGTCTTGTCGTCTGTAGATCCAGCCAATAGTCTACTCTTACATGAGTCATAGGGGCTTTATGATTTTGCATTGTGATATTCCTAGCTAAGCCCAGGGCAGCTGGGCAGTTCTTCTTAGGGCTTTAAACCTATGTACTATGAAGTGATAAGTATATAAAATAGTTCAAGAGAGTTTCCTCACAAAGAAGAAGCCTCTTTTGGGTCAGTTGCCTGTCAAATATTCTGGGAATCTGTCTAGCCATGGTAGAATGCTTACCACCATATCCTTCGCCAAGAGACTGAGGACATCACTCTCAACTAGCTGATCTCACAGGGAATACAATAGGGCAAGCATGGAAGGGTGAGGAAGAAGAGGGTTACATTGGTCTAGGATGGACCTAGCTCCCAGAGGGACAGAGAGGACACTGGTAAGAATCTGTTGTAAAGAAGTCAAGAGGATGGGCTACTAATTAACCAAGATTCTGCCTTCTGGTTGTACCCACACATTCTACAAAACAAAAATATAGAAAATAAACCAAATATTTAACGTGGGCATTAATACTGGATGTTATTCTTTGTATGAACTATTGCCATAATAAAATATCTGCCATGAAAAAACAAGAAATGTAAACTTTATTTATTTATTTACTTATTGGCTTACAGTTTAGCAATGAATATAAGCCATAGGGTGGCATTGGTAGCAGAAACAGAGGGCAACTGTTCACATTGCATTTGGTCAGAAAAAGGAGAACAGAGAGGAAGTAGGTTCGTGCTATAAAACCTCAAGGTCCTCTCCCAAGGTAAGCACACATGGTAGTGAGGCTCCACTTCCTAAACATTTCATAATCATTCCAAGTGGCCCAACTAACTGTGGACTAGGTGTACAAAACCTATGGAACATTTACATTCAAAGAAACATTCTCCTAGTATAAGGCTTTATGTAGAGAGCAGAATGATGACTGGTCACACACCAAGGAGGCCAGTCTTGAACATACATAATGGAATTATGTATTTAATACAGTGCTGACATATTACAAGGGGTTATATTGATGCATGAGAGGACGGTTACTAGGTACATTTGGACTTGAACTAGCTGTGTTTTAATATGAACCTGTGCTTTCTGAACTGATAAATGGAGAAGTTGTGTTCCCAGCATAAGAAACCCCATGTTAAACATTTCAGAAGTGTGGAAGATTATGGCACATTCACAAAGCTATGTATTTTGTCCCCATAGCATTATGTCCAGTAAGTGTGCTTCCATGTGGATGCTGATGCTGAGAAATGCATAACACAGAAGAAGGCAGATATCCTAGTAGCAGGGAGTCAGGTTGGGCTGTAACAGAACTTGATCCTCAGTGAGAGTCTGGCCAGTAAAGCTACTGCAGAGTGCTTAACCTATGAATACACAGACTCAAAGACAGTAATTTTATTGCATAATAGCAACAGATAACTACATAAGTCGTAAGTTCCAGTTTCAGGACTTCAGAAACTCTTCATTGACATGCACCAATGGACAACATTCAGAGGTCTTAATCAAATTAAACACTGGAAGAAAGGAGCACGTAATAATAATAGACTCTTCATTTCTTAATATTTCTCTTAAGATTATAAATTAGCATCCTTTGAATTATATGTTAGAGGAGATGGGGCAGTTACAAATATCATCAGTTACGATAATCAAGCATAACAGGGTTATATCTGTCAGCATCATTAGTTTTAATTTTATGAGTGTAATGCTTTCAATTGAAAAATTCGATTGAGAATGTCCAGCTCATAAGCACAATACAAGATAAGTAGGTAACATATGAATTTCTTGTTTTCAAAATATTCTACCTAGTAAATACTTGTATTTATTTTGTAATCAAGGAAATCAAGGCTATTAATGTTAAAGTCTCTTTGTTTTAAAATAGTAGAAACCATCCCATCTGCAGACATCAAATCCCGACACTATTGATGATGCCAAGAAGCAGTAGCTGACAGAAGCCAGGTATGGCTGTCCCCTGAGAGGTTCTGCCAGCACCTGACTAACACAGATACAGATACTCACTCCCAACCATTGGACTAAGCATGAGTACCCCAATAGAAGAGCTAGTGGAAGGATTAAAGGAGTAGAAGGGGATATCAACCCCATAGGAAGAACAATATCAACTAAACAGATGACCCAGAGCTCCCAGGGACTAAACCACCAACCAAAGAGTATACATGGATGGGCCCATGGTTCCATTTACACATGTAGCACAGGATGTTCTTATCTGGCATCAATGGGAAAGGAGGCCTTGGCCCTATGGAGAATTGATACCTCAGTGTAGGGGGATGCTAGAGCAGTGAGGCAGGAGTAGGTGAGTGGAGCAGCACCCTCATTTAGGCCAAGGGGATGGGGGATAGGGGAATGGGATGGAGGATTTGTGGAGGCCCAACCGGGAAAGGGGCATATTATTTGACATGTAAACAAATAAAATGATTAATAAAACAATAAAATCAAATACTGGATCCATTTATTAGTAGAGCCTACGTTTCACATTCCTGTCACTTTTTCTAGACACATCTTGTTTTTCAATGGGTTCCTTGAAATATTCTGTAAGTTAGCTGTAAGAATTTTCAAGGTTTTAATGGCGATGGAGTTGGACCAATTTTATCATTGTGTAGCCTTTGATGTGGATATGACTTGGGCACTGGAGCTCAAGGTAGAGGGATTTCTGGGTATGACATCAAAGTGATATTTTGGGACCTTAAATCTGAAAGGGGATTTTCTTAGTCTTTGTTTATTATGGGAAGTAGTTTAGTCTAATCTTTATATATTCTAAGAAAATGTCAATTTCAGCTTCAGCTCAAAGACTGTATAATCACAGCCCTCTGATGTAAACTCCAGAGATGAACTTGAGCAAACTTAATACATTTCATTTTGTAATGTAATAAGCAAGTTTCAATCTGATGGCATGAGGAAATGACCAAGCAAGTGAGGGCAATTGAAAGCCTAATGATCACATTCGCTGTTGCTGATGGTGATAGTGATGCCTGCTGCCTAAAGTGGCTGCAGCAGGATAGCAAGGCAATCGATTCGGAGTTTCTAAATTAGAAGAGGAAGAGAAAAATTAAAAGAAGCAGAACTGTTTTAGGATATGCCCTCCTTATTTTTCAAGATGTAAAGGAATTAGCTTTTAATAGATGTATTTTAGTCTTCCCTCAGCCCTCAAATTAGCAAAGAAGAAAAAGTTTCTGTTTCCCAAACCATGCTATGCTTACTCTCTCAATAAGACAGGGGAGGGGAGGAAAGGTGGGAGGCAAGATTGGGAGGGGCGACTGGAAGGGGAAAATGTATGGACTGCAAAATAATAATAACAGCAATAATAAAAAATTCTCACTTGTATCTTTTCTGGCTATCAGCTTGATAAAGAGGCAACTTAAATTTCTGGGCTAAATGGATGCCTACTACATAGAGACAGCTTAAAAAAATCCAGACTTTGTTTCTTCATAAGTTTAAATGAAATAACCCCACTACACTTTGCATTATTTTCCCATCACATAAAAGAAAGTATGAAATGATTCCATCCATCATACAATATATTTTGACTATTAAACAATATAATGTGTATGAAATGTATAAAACATTAAACCCAGAGGCTTCTGCAAATTGTTTTTTTTTGTAAATGTCAGTTATTGCCAAGAAATAAATTCTACAGTTTAGAATGAGTGGCTGGCAAAGCCAGTACTAAGAACAACTGACTTGCAGGTTCAGGTCCATAGAGCTGATCAACAGGCTGGGTGATGGGTCCACATCTTAGCAGACAGAGCTTGCCTGAGAGCGTTAGCAATGCAGTTCTTTACAAGAAGAAGGAAGAAGCCTACGCATCGATTCATTGGCTTTTCGAAGCAGAATTGTGCTGTTTTAAATGCTTGCTAATTCATGTATCTGGCTTTGAATGTCTGAAGATTAATCAGTAAGCACTAACCAAGAAGAGTGGACTCAAATGTTTTATATCATAAGACGTCATGAGATCCAGCAGAAAGAACACTTCTTGCCATCTCAATACATACTTGCCTACTTACTTTTTCTAGAAAAAAATAACAAGCAGGTAGTTTCAACTTCATGGCACTCCATTTTAAAAACTGTACAGTATGCCAAATTATCCTTTAGGGACAGTGAACAGGATATTTGTATAATATTAGAATTAATAAAGTAATATTGTACACAAGAGTGTAGTTTATCATCAAATCTCTCTGTTGTTTTCCTGCTGAATTTCCTTCTTATGAAGCAGATACTCCCATCAGCTACCTGATCCCAGAGATGATAGACCTCATTGCATTGATGTCTCACACTTTAGAAATATGACATATTAATAACACTCAGTTTGCTTTGTCAGTGGAGTAGATGTCCCTCGGGGCTCCTGCTCTGCTTTCAGATCCAGGCAAGTGTCCTTTTGCAGAGGTTTTTCAACTTCTGTGATCCTTATACCTACTTTCTAGATTTTGTCATCCTGTCTTGAAATAGTGGTTTATATTCGCATCCTGATACAGCCACCATTTGTGTGTGTGTGTGTGTGTGTGTGTGTAATAATTCCAATGGGTTTTTGCTTCAACACATTGCAAACTTTTAGTAACAAAAGGGTAGCTTAACTACGTTATCTACGGTACCAGGTTTGGCATTTGCCAGTTGGAGTGCTCAGTTAGGACTACTAAGTACAATGCTATTATCACACTTATACTGGTTCTATTAATACCAGAGGGATATGCCTTCTCCATGGGACATGTTACTATTACAGAGAAAATATGAAATCACTAGAATAAATTCCATAGTGCTTTACTGAAAGCAACAACAAAACCTCTTAGCATATTTATTATATGCCAGTAATAATAGCATATGCAATGTGTTATATGACCTCCTTAATAGTGGATGTTAGAACGATATTTCTGGCATGTGGCACAGCTTCTTCCTTGACTTAATAGGTTTCTGCCCTTACTCCATACTTATGCCACCAATATATACATAGTTACATTATAAATTCTAATATTTCCTGATCTGGTCTCTCCCATCATTTCTTAACAACTCAGCTATTCATTTTATCATTAGAGAAACAGTCCTTCTAGAACTTTTCAACATCCTGTTAGTGGATTGTCCACTTTATGGCTTAAGATTCTTTTTTTTTTAATTCGATATAATTTATGTACATTTCAAATGACTTCCCCTTTTCTAGCCCCCCACTCCCCGAAAGTCCAGTCAGTCCCCTTCTCTTCCCTTGTCCTCCCACCCACCCCTTCCCACTTCCCCGTTCTGGTTTTGCCAAATACTGTTTCACTGAGTCTATCCAGAACCAGGGGCCACTCCTCCTTTCTTCTTGTACCTCATTTGATGTGTGGATTATGTTTTGGGTATTCCAGTTTTCTAGGTTAATAACCACTTATTAGTGAGTGCATACCATGATTCACCTTTTGAGTCTGGGTTACCTCACTTAGTATGATGTTCTCTAGCTCCATCCATTTGCCTAAGAATTTCATGAATTCATTGTTTCTAATGGCTGAATAGTACTCCATTGTGTAGATATACCACATTTTTTGCATCCACTCTTCTGTTGAGGGATACCTGGGTTCTTTCCAGCATCTGGCAATTATAAATAGGGCTGCTATGAACATAGTAGAGCATGTATCCTTATTACATGGTGGGGAATCCTCTGGGTATATGCCCAGGAGTGGTATATAGCTTAAGATTCTTAACATCTTTGCAATATCATCACCATGATGGTACCAAAGTAGAGGTGAGGCAAACCACTTTAACACTCTTCTGTTAAGTTTCATTAGCCCGGGGCAGCTGAGCATATGTTTAAAACCCTTGACCAACAAACAGTACTTGAATTTCCTTATGGTCCCATCTCAGTCTATAGCTAAATGGACATGAAATCAATATGCACTGTGGAAAGCTGGCCCCTGTGAGATACATTCTAAATAATGCAGCATATCGTAACAATCGGATGGTGCATAATTCCTTCCATCTGAAACAAAATTGATTTCTGTCCTCTAACTATTTTTTTTATTATTCGATATAATTTATTTACATTTCAAATGATTTCCCCTTTTCTAGCCCCCCCACTCCCCGAAAGTCCCGCAAGCCCCCTTCTCTTCCCCTGTCCTCCCACCCACCCCTTCCCACTTCCCCGTTCTGGTTTTGCTGAATACTGTTTCACTGAGTCTTTCCAGAACCAGGGGCCACTCCTCCTTTCTTCTTGTACCTCATTTGATGTGTGGATTATGTTTTGGGTATTCCAGTTTTCTAGGTTAATATCCACTTATTAGTGAGTGCATACCATGATTCACCTTTTGAGTCTGGGTTACCTCACTTAGTATGATGTTCTCTAGCTCCATCCATTTGCCTAAGAATTTCATGAATTCATTGTTTCTAATGGCTGAATAGTACTCCATTGTGTAGATATACCACATTTTTTGCATCCACTCTTCTGTTGAGGGATACCTGGGTTCTTTCCAGCATCTGGCAATTACAAATAGGGCTGCTATGAACATAGTAGAGCATGTATCCTTATTACATGGTGGGGAGTCTTCTGGGTATATGCCCAGGAGTGGTATAGCAGGATCTTCTGGAAGTGAGGTGCCCAGTTTTCGGAGGAACCGCCAGACCGCTTTCCAGAGTGGTTGTACCAATTTGCAACCCCACCAGCAGTGGAGGAGTGTTCCTCTTTCTCCACACCCTCTCCAACACCTGCTGTCTCCTGAATTTTTAATCTTAGCCATTCTGACTGGTGTAAGATGAAATCTTAGGGTTGTTTTGATTTGCATTTCCCTAATGACTAATGAAGTTGAGCATTTTTTAAGATGCTTCTCTGCCATCCGAAGTTCTTCAGGTGAGAATTCTTTGTTTAACTCTGTACCCCATTTTTTAATAGGGTTGTTTGGTTTTCTGGAGTCTAACTTCTTGAGTTCTTTATATATATTGGATATTAGCCCTCTATCTGATGTAGGATTCGTGAAGATCTTTTCCCAATTTGTTGGTTGCCGATTTGTCCTCTTGATGGTGTCCTTTGCCTTACAGAAACTTTGTAATTTTATGAGGTCCCATTTGTCAATTCTTGCTCTTAGAGCATACGCTATTGGTGTTCTGTTCAGAAACTTTCTCCCTGTACCGATGTCCTCAAGGGTCTTCCCCAGTTTCTTTTCTATTAGCTTCAGAGTGTCTGGCTTTATGTGGAGGTCCTTGATCCATTTGGATTTGAGCTTAGTACAAGGAGACAAGGATGGATCAATTCGCATTCTTCTGCATGTTGACCTCCAGTTGAACCAGCACCATTTGTTGAAAAGGCTATCTTTTTTCCATTGTCCTCTAACTATTATCCCTGCTCTGCAGAGGGATCTATTTTCATTTAAAGTTTCCAACATTTTGGCCATGCGCCATAAACAAACACTAAATTTTTTCATAATATTCTGAATATTGTCCACTCTCAGTAGCAAAGAAGTGCCACTATGAATGCTAAAGGCTAAGAAATAATAAACCATCAAAGCTCCATTGCAAATGTTCTGAAAAAAAGTCCCTTTTCTTCCATGGCTCAGTAGGATGCAACTTACTTACACTTTCAGACTATGATCCAAGAAGTTGCCTTTGACCTTAGCTGACCCCTTTTTGCCAAATTAGAAAGGGAACAAAGAAACAGAGAAGATAAAATAAAGAAATTAAATGGCTTTTTTTTTTTATAAGACCAAAGATGTGACACAAAGATTGCGAGATATGACAACAGGAAGAACCAGAAAACTGGCTTTCAAGTAAGTGCTTCTTATTAAAATGCACATGGGCCTCCTGGTGGTCTTGAAAAATCACTACTTCATTGGATCTGGAGTGAGGCTTGAAATTCTGCATTTGTAACATGCTCCTGGACAAAGTAATTTTGCTTGCCCAGGACCACATTTTGAACACTATACTAGGCAGAATTTTGGGATTCCTATCACTGGAAGTGTGCAGATTTTTGTTACTTAATCAAAGATTAATTTAAGGACTGCTGAGAAATGAGTTTGTAATTAAAATTCCAAGTCATTTTCAATTGGCCTTAGACTAAATAGGTTATCCAGGTAGGCATAATTTAATGACAGCAGACATTTAGAAGGCAGAAGAGCAAGTACTACTACTACTACTACTACTACTACTACTACTACTACTATTACTACTGCTACAACTACTACCACTACTGCTACTACTACTACTAATAACAACAACAACAATAACAACAATAGCAACAACAAATCCAAAACATGATTGGCTGGATGCATTATTGCAACTTTGAACAACATAGGGCAATTGTGAAGGAATGTGTTGCTTTAAAGATCAGAAGAGGTTGTTCTCAGCAGGTGGGGTCCTGCAGCTCAATATATACCTGTAAGGACATGGATTCTGTCCAAAGACTGGCAGCATTTGCAAGAGAGTCCAACATCAGAGTCCCCAGGAGAGAACAGAGCCCACTGATGCCTTGATTTCCATCTTGACAGCTTCTAAATGAAGCCCAGCTTAGACACACTATGACCAGTCTATCTACCTGTGGGAACTGGGAGACTAAATGTGCATGCTGCTTTAAGATGCCGTGTTAGTGATGATCCACGATGTAAGAACTGACATGTAAGCTGAGGATGAAGGTTGCTATGCAAAAGAAGCAGGTAGAATCAGGCTATTCATGGGTGGGAAAAAGCAGTTTCTGTGAAGCACCTCCCTATTTATTGTTAGATTTTTAGGAACATGTTCATCTTGAACTATCTCTCTGCCTAGATGACCTCAACCTTAAGAAATTAATCTCAGCACATGCTTTTCCAGCCCACTGCTATCATAGTTTAAGAATGAAAGAAAGCAGGTAAAGAAAAGTCCAGTAAACTTTGAAATGGTAGACATATATTCAGAATCAAAATATAGTGCATACTTACATTATGCTCCATTGAACTCTTTCATGGGCATAAAAAAAGTTGTTGACATGCTAAACTGCCATAACTTATTGTTCAAAATCTTATCATTTCAAGTGAAAAAGATGGGAATGAACATAAATATTTTGAAAATACTTCATTGTCAAGCACTGTTTTATTAGATACAGAAATTTCCCAGCAGAGTGTCAGGTAAAATTATATATCATATCCTTTCATAGGAGCTATAAATCATGAGAAAGAATAGACATAATAGTTTTCTCAAGGCAGTATAGCTTAGGAGTGACACAGCTATCATTTGAAACCAAAAGGACTGAGCTCGACAGGAAATTATAAGATCATTTTATTTGAATTACATTACTTAGCAACTACAATAAGTATATCCTTATGCCTTACCATGTGAAGGAGCATCCTTAGAATAGATAGTAATTAAAATTCCTGTGGAACTGCTGGTTAGGTGAAGGGAGTTGTCTAGAATCCTAACTTCTGCTTATGTTGTTATGCACACAGTGAGTTGTTGAAAAATATATTAAACAGAAGAATCACTCAAAAATTAGTGGTTTGTAACCAGTTATGTGTGAGACCCTCTCCTAGACACTAAGGAAAAGCCTCCCAACTTACAAATTACAGATGCAAATATTACAACAAAAACACCAAGTATTGGAATCCCACCTAATCATGCAATCAAAGACTGAGATCTTAAACACAGTTGCATTTTGCATAAATAAAATTTCAATGTATTATGGACCCTATAGCATAAAGCTCATTTCCTTTTAAATGTTATTCTTGAAATCCACAGCAGTCCGGCATCATGCAGGCATGCATAAAGCCTCCATTAACTACTTTGCCCAAAGTTTTATAGCTGTGGCATAACAAGCTTTAGAATTTATGGAACAATTACAGAATTATAGAGCAATCAGAGCTTTCTGTAACTGCCACTACCACAACATCAGCCCCACAGGTAGAACTTCAGGAAACTCTAGTGTTCTTATTGCAAATCCTTCAAAAGTATTTTTGTTATTGTTGCTCTTGCTTTATTAAAAAATGAGAATTTGTGCTTTTGCTTATTTATTTAGTTGGTTTTGTGTATTTGAGCAAACTTTTTTCTGTATGTTCTTCTCCTACATAGATTGTAAGCCTAAATATCTATTTATATTTGAAGTATTTAAACATGCCAGTTGCTTTAGAAAAGAAATATGTCATTCAATCTTCCTAGTCTTTACTTGCTAGTAGAAAAACATAGCTAAAGGAAACACATTAAATAAACAGTAGAATAAAATGTCATGGTTGCTCTGTTGACTAGTAAGCATTACTTTTAACAGGTTTTCATACAAGTTGTCTCCTCATTTAGATCTTCCTTTTCTTACATACTTCTTCTTGTCTTGGCATCATATGGATGGTGAAAACCAGTGCAGTTCATGTAGACATTTGGTGGTCAAGTTTACAATGACCATTATAGAAGAACAAGTCATTCCTTTTACTCTGCCTTACCCATTGCACATGAAAATAATCATTCGAATTTTAGATAATTTTAGAAAATGAAATAATAGTCAAGAAGAAATGTTCAGTTTGAGCTACAATTCTTCCTTTCTTCAGATGATAGACACAGGTGTTTCCTCATGTTTTCTTTTCTGTTTTCATTGTCACCCTTCTGTTTCTACATCATTAACTGTTTCCTTAATCTCCACCAATACCTGCCCACCTATTCTTCAATCTACCTTTCTTCCCATTGTTTACTTAACTAGTGATATTCAAAAAATGCCAGATGATGTCGGTCTCAGATCCCTTCCTAGTTATAGAACTTAGATGCATTGAATGAGTTTATGGGATATTTTTTAAGCTTAGATTTCTCTTTATTAATAAAGTTAAGTGAGTATTCTCAAAAATCCTTCCAATTTAACATGCTGGTAACATTGCTTCTGACATGCTAGGATAATTTAGTCCCAATACAGGTATATTTAATGAATACAATTCCTTCCTTTAATGTCTTAATATTTTCTACTAAAATCAAGACATTAAGTCTTGACATGAAATTATGCATCTTGAGGTGTCATTTTTCAGTTCTCCATCTGGCTTTTGCAATTGGAATTCAGTAGCAAATGTGTTTTTCACCTTTGGGGGGCGCTGAGTAAAAACAAGAAATCCTGATGCTAAATAGCTCACTTATCTATACAGATCTGAATATTCTAGTGTCCACCATTTTCTTAGAAACAGACGGCAAATAAAATAACTGAAATGTCCTCATCATAAAGGAGAGACAAGAAGACTGAGCAAATGAACCATGGATTGCAGTCTTCGCATTTATTGATTTGAAAAAGGATTTTACTGTTAGAAAGACAGTCTTATTTTCATCAGCCAGTGCTCAGCAATTCAGATATCATTGAGAATAACATGCTTAAAGTTAAGGCTATAAAAGGAAACCTAGAAGTGTTGGAGTAGGAGATATTGAAGACATTTTCCATTAGATATTCTGGAGACTTAAATCATTACATTGGTTCAATTTCTAGAGTGACAGGACATGAAATATATCAAGTCAGGAGTTCATCTCTGAGATAGTTATACAAAATTCAAAGTACAAAAATGAAAAAGGCTAAGTAAGACTGTTCTATTTCTACATAACATTGCCACATTAAGAGAGATAATCAATACAACAACTGCTAACTGTAGTATTGAAAAATACTCTTCTGTGCTTGCGGTAGAATTATCAACCAATAGTAAGCAGTTAAAGACATCAAATTTCTTTTTATTCATGAGGGTTTAAGCTGGATGGATGTTTGCTGAACATGTAAATTAATTCTGTTTCCACATATAGAGAAATCCTAATAATATTTCTGGGTGTAATTAAAAAAGCAAAAGCAATCACGCAAGCAAACAAAAACAGAAACAGAAACAGAAACAAAACAAACAAACAAACAAACAAACAAAAAAGAACTAAGATATTAAACAGAAGGCAGGGATTCCAAACTGTAAGAAAGAAAATCAAGTACTTACAGCCTTAGATTAAAATAACCTGAGTATTTTACCACAAGATGACACATTTGCTTAATAATAATTATAGCAATTCTAATTAATTATATAAAAACAACACGTTTTATAAGATCTGTTAGTAAATATTTATGCGTGTTTATGTACCTATCACCTATCTACCTGTATGCCTGCCTATTATGTATATATTTATGCCTCAATCTATGTATCTATGTATCTATGCATCTATCATCTATCAGCTATCTATCATCAATCCAATTTATTATCCTTCCATTTGAGGTCAGCATGCAGAAGAATGCGAATTGATCCATCCCTGTCTTCTTGTACTAAACTGAAATCCAAATGGATCAAGGACCTCCACATAAAGCCAGACACTCTGAAGCTAATAGAAAAGAAACTGGGGAAGACCCTTGAGGACATCGGTACAGGGAGAAAGTTTCTGAACAGAACACCAATAGCGTATGCTCTAAGATCAAGAATTGAAAAATGGGACCTCATAAAATTACAAGGTTTCTGTACGGCAAAGGACACCATCAAAAGGATAAATCGGCAACCAACAAATTGGGAAAAGATCTTCACCAGTCCTACATCAGATAGAGGGCTAATATCCAATATATATAAAGAACTCAAGAAGTTAGACTCCAGAAAACCAAACAATCCTATTAAAAATGGGGTACAGAGTTAAACAAAGAATTCTCACCTGAAGAACTTCGGATGGCAGAGAAACATCTTAAAAAATGCTCAACTTCATTAGTCATTAGGGAAATGCAAATCAAAACAACCCTGAGATTTCACCTTACACCAGTCAGAATGGCTAAGATTAAAAATTCAGGAGACAGTAGATGTTGGCGAGGATGTGGAGAAAGAGGAACACTCCTCCACTGCTGGTGGGGTTGCAAATTGGTACAACCACTCTGGAAATCAGTCTGGCGGTTCCTCCGAAAACTGGGCACCTCACTTCCAGAAGATCCTGCTATACCACTCCTGGGCATATACCCAGAAGACTCCCCAGCATGTAATAAGGATACATGTTCCACTATGTTCATAGCAGCCCTATTTATAATTGCCAGAAGTTGGAAAGAACCCTGGTAACTCTCAACAGAAGAGTGGATGCAAAAAATGTGGTATATCTACACAATGGAGTACTATTCAGCCATTAGAAACAATGAATTCGTGAAATTCTTATGCAAATGGATGGATCTGGAGAACTTCATACTAAGTGAGGTAACCCAGACTCAAAAGATGAATCATGGTATGCACTCACTAATAAGTGGTTATTAACCTAGAAAACTGGAATACCCAAAACATAATCGACACATCAAATGAGGTACAAGAAGACGGAGGAGTGGCCCCTTGTTCTGAAAAGACTCAGTGAAGCAGTATAGAGCAAAATCAGAACAGGGAAGTGGGAAGGGTTGGGTGGGAAAACAGGGGGAGGGAAGGGGACTGATGGGACTTTCGGGGAGTGGGGGCCCAGAAAAGGGAAATCATTTGAAATGTAAATAAATATATCAATAAATAAAAAAAATTAAAAAAAATAAAGAATGCAGAGAGTGGCAGAAAGAGCCTTCTCCTAGGGAGAGCACACCAATTGGTTACTCAATGCCAAATGATCAGCCCTGAAAATAAAAAAAAACAAAAACAAAAACAAAAACAAAAACAAAAAACAAAAAACAAAAATAAAAACAAAAAAAATAAATGTTTCCTTTTGGAAAATGTTACTATCCTATTTATTATAAGTCTTAGATGAGATTTCATAAAACAGTATATAGATCTGTATTCTTTGAAGCACAGAGGAAAGATCAGATAACAGGTTTCTGTGTCTAGGATGCTGTCCTTATTTAGGTATATAGATTACATGTAGCTACTTCCTAGATATGTTTCTCAAACATTCATTGCTTCATAATTTGGCCTGGAGAGTGATGACAGAAATGATTTGTCACCTTCAAAAAATATTAATTAACTTCTCATTGTATGTAGTCATCATATTTAACCATTTCGAATATTTCAGAACAGATTAATAACAGGTTTCTACTGTGGTATACAACCAGTCACTTTTCCCATGTAACTTGGTTCATGATTTTACATAGGATATAGTGAGTAGAGCATTATAATGATAGAAATTTAATTAACTTTTGCTAATGCCTTCTGTGGAACAAAACATGGTGTACATTCTTGTGGTCATTGGGCGAATATTCAATGAATACATAGAGAAGTGGATGCACAGGAAAAAGTGAACCTCAATTATGATAAAAGCATATACCTATACATAGCTTTTGAAACATGTATATTGATGAGTCAAGTTCTATTTTGTAGTCTTGTTTCAGTGAAACTGGGAAAGTAGACATGACCTGGAGAAAGATGATAATAACTCCTACCCAAAATTGAACGTGTATTTCACATCTACTAATTTATATGCATATATTTTTAAAAGCTTTTTTTCTACAGCAGATCGAGATTATGCTTCCCCCTAACTCTGTCCTGTGCATCCCATTTCCCTTCCAATCTGTATCCATATATTTTTATTTCTTGTTAGAAAGCATATAAATAATAAAATCTAATAAATTAAAAATAAATAACATTTATATTATATAAAAATATAAGCTTGTAGACCCCACCTCCAGCAGAAAGACAGAGCATCAAGTGAGAAATGGGGTTGCCATCCCACAGTCAAAACTCTGACACATATTTGTTCTTGTCTGAAAGAACTGCAGGGCTGGAAATGGAGACGAGCCTGCCTAAAAGGAGGTCCAGCAACAGGCCCAAAGTAGGATCCAGCTCAAAGGGACGCCCCAAAGCCTGACACTATTACTGAGGTTATGAAGTGCTTACAAAAAGACACCTATCATGACTGCCCTGTGAAAGACTCAGCAGCTGAAAGAGTCAGATGCAGGTATTTACACCCATGGACAGAGCTCCTGACCCTTGTGGTTGAATTATAGAAAAGCTAGAAGAAGCTGAGGAGGAGAGAGACCCGGTAGGAGGACCAGCAGTCTCAATTAACCTGGACCTCTGCCCCAGATCTCTGACACTTGACCACCAATCAGGCAACATATACCTGCTGATATGAGGCTCCCAAAACATATACAGCAGAGGACTGCGGGGTCTGGGTTCAGTCAGAGAAGATGCACCTAATCCTCAAGAGACTGGGGTCCCCAGGGAGTTTAGAGGTCTGGTGGGTGGAGGTGGTACATGGGGACATCCTCATGGAACCAGGGGATGGGAAGGAGGTGTGGGATGGAGAACAGACAGAGGGTGGACCAGGAGGGGAATAAAATCTATAGTGTAAAAGAATAGATTAAATATAATCTAAAAAATAGAATTAAAAATTAAATTGAAGTTATCCACCTTCAAAAAACAACGTTTATATTATATAAAAATGTATAATATATATTATAATTTATAAAATTTTAAGATATAAATATAATATATAACATTTATATTGTATATTTATATATTATAAAACAAAATTCAAACATCATAACCGGACAAAATAAACAAACAAAAGCAAGGAACAGTCGTAGATGTAGAGACCCACTCATTTCCAAACTCAAGAATCACATAAAAACACAAACTGTCTTCAAAGACCTGTAAGGTTAAAAAAAGAGAAAAAACTTAATTAACTAATTTGATAAAAATTAAAGGAGAAAGGAAAAATCTCTGGTGTGATATTATTAAAATTCTACATCTAAATACTACTGATTTCAATATTTTGTGGGCCATGTAGTATATACTTAAGAGTACTTTGTTTCTCCTGGGAGACTCCCTTGGAGAAATCTAAATTTTCATTTTCAAAATGGAAGCTCATGCCCATGTCTCCCTTCTGCCCCAGACCTCCATTTTATACAGCCCACACAGGCCCTGTGCATCCTGCTAGTTTTTGTGACTTATTGTGTGGTGGTCTTGTTGTTTGAAAAGCCTGGTTCACCTCTCTATTTGTCATGTTCTAGGAGAGCCTCCCAAGTGATAATTATATCCGGCTTGGGTCAGCCAGTACTTGTGGGCATCCACAATAGTGTCTTGGTTTTATAACTGTATATAAGATGCATCCCTGGGTGGGGTAGTCTCTGGATGGTCTTTCCCTCAGACTCTACAATCTCAGCCAGCCATTGAAGTGAGCACAGGGTCCCCAATGGGGGAGCTAGAGAAAGGACCTAAGGAGCTGAAGGGGTTTGCAGTGACACAGGAGGAACAAGAGTATGAGTCACCCAGTACTCCCAGAGATCCCTAGGACAAAGCAATCAACCAAAGAGTACACATAGAGTTACCCATGGCTCCAGACACATCAGCAGCAGAGGATGGTCTTGTTAGACAAAGGGAGGAGAGGCACTTGGACCTGGAAAGACTTGATGCCATAGTGTAGAGGAATACCAGGACAGGGAAGTCGGGGAGGGTTGAGTGGGGAAGGGGAGATGACTTATGGGATTTTTCAGTGGAGGGGGGAACCAGGAAAAAAGACAACATTTGAAATGTAAATAAAAAGTATACCTAATATTGGAAAAAAAAGCCTTGTTTCCTTGATGTCCTTCATGCCCATTTAAACAGTAAGTTCATTCAATTTTTCAGAGATCTTTCTAGAATATGAACATTTTCTAATTAGTAGGCACTTTGAAGTTGTAATGTCTCATTATTAACCTAGGTATAACATCTAAGACTAACATATAATGCCCCTAATCAGTCATTAACATGTCTATTTGTAAACCATCTCATATTTTCTTATACCCACAGGAACTTTTGCATGTGTTTGGTTATTGTTATGGAAAAGCATTTTCAGCTCCTTCCATTTAAATAATATTCACCTCTTAAAATTCAGCTTTTGAAACATATTTTCTTAAAGACTTTTATGGATATTTCTACATCTTTGACTCTTACAAAGCATGTCCTTCCCAAGATTTTGACGAGTATGAAATAGTATAAGGTTACACAAACTGAAAATTGGTCAAAGCAGTAATTTTAAAAGACATTCATCATTTTAATTTATTTTTTAATTAATTAAGTAATGTATTTATTTACATTTGAAGTGTGGCTCCTTTCTGGTCATCTGTCCCAGATTTCTTTACTCCATCCCTTTCCTCTTTGCCTCTGAGAGGGTACTATCCCCCACACTGGGGGCATCACCCTTCCCTGACTCATCAGGTCTCTACAGAATTAGGCACATCCTCTCGCACTCAGACTAGATAAGGGAGTTCTCTGCTACATATGTACCAGGGCTACAAAGTAGCCCAGGTATGCTCTTAGACTGGTGACTTAGCCTCTGGGAGCTCACAGGGGTTCAAGTTAGTTGAAACTGTTAGTCTTCCTATAAGGTTACCATCCTCTTCAACTCCTTCAATCCTTCCCATATCTCTTTCATAGAGGTCTCAGTCCTCAGTCCAGTGACTGGGTGGTGTCTGTATTGGTCTCAGTCAGCTTCTGGTACAGCCTCTCAGAGGTCACCTATGCTATGTCACTGTCTGCAAGTACAATACAGCATCAGTAATAATTTCAAGATTTAATGTCCTGCCATGGGATGAATCCCAAATTTGTCTGGTCACTAAATGGCCTTTCCTTCAATCTCTGCTCCATTATTGCCCCTGCATTTCTTTTAGATATGAATAATTCTGGCTCAAAATGTTTGAAGGTGATTTCAAACCCCATCCCTCTACTTGGGCCCCTGTCTGTATACTGGAGGTGGTCTCTTCAGTTCCAGTACCCCACTGTTGGGCATTTCAACTAATGTCATCACCACTGAGTTCTCTCTCAATCCTACAGTCTTCTGTCTCCTCACAACCTGATCCTGCCCCCCTTTCCTCTCCCTCTCCAGTCTCCTATCCAGTTCCTTTCTCCTGTCTGCCTCCTGTGAATATTTTGGTCCTCCCTTTAAGTTGGGTTGAAGCATTTTCACTTTGGCCTTCCTTAAACTTCTTAAACTCTGTGGGTTATATCATGGGTATTCTGTATTTTTGGCTAATGTCCCACTTATCAATGAGTATATACCACACATGTCTATTGGGTCTGGGATACTTCACAGAACATGGTATTTTCTAGATCCATCCATTTGCCTGAAAATCTCAGGATGTCCTTGTCTTTAACAGCTGAATAGTATGCCATTATAAAAATGAACCATATTTTCTATATCCATTCTTTGGTTGAGGGACATGTGGGTTGTTTCTAGCTTCTGGCTATAATGAATAATGCTGCTCTGAACATAGTGAAGCACATACCCTTCTGGTTTGGTAGAGCATCTTTTGGGTATATGCCAGGAGTGGTATAGCTGGGTCTTTAGGTAGAACTTTTTCCAGTTTTCTAAGGAACTGCCAGATAGATTTCCAGAGTTGCTATACCAGTTTGGAATCCTATCAGCAATGAAAGAAAGTTTGTTTTTCTTCAAATCCTCACTAGCATGTGCTATCAATTGAGTTTTTTAGCTTAGCCATTCTGATTGCTGTAAGGAGGAATCTCGGGGGCATTTTGATGGCATTTCCCTGATGACTAAGGATGCTAAACATTTCCTTAAGTGCTTCTCAGCCAATCAAAATTCCTCTGTTGAGAATTCTCTGTTAGATCTGTACCCCATTTTTTATTTGGCTTACTTGGTTCTTTGAAGTCTAACTTCTTGAGTTTTTTTTCTATATTTTAGATATTAGATGTCTATCAGATGTAAGGTGAGTGAAGATCTTTCTTTATTTCTTCCCTAACAAAATTATTGTTGAGTAGAGAGTTGTTTAGTTTCCATAGTATATGGGCATTCTGTTGTTTTTGTTGCTATTGAACCTGCATTACTCCATGGTGATCTGAGAGAATGAATGGGATTATGTCAATCTTCTTATATCTGTTGAGGCTTGTTTCATGTCCTTTTGCCATCTGGCTATCTCTGGTGTTAATTTGCCTGGGTGTTTAGGATTAGAGCAGGCCTTCTTGTTGGCAGGTAGAGTAGTGTGACCTGGATTTGAGCAGGCCTTCTTGGAATCAGGCAGTGCTGGTTCTCATTAGGGATGACCCTGTGTGACCCTGGTTAGAGTATTCCTTATGTCCTTGGTTAAAACAGTCCTCCTGTGTTCCTGGTTAGGTTAGTCCACATGGGAGACAGGTAGGCAGGGGGTTTGGGAGTGAGCAGACACACCACTCTGCACAAGTTCAGGTGGAGGTGTAGAACTGAAGGATGATGGGGCCCAAACAGAGCAGGATATATCCCATGGGTATTGGGGCAGGTGCCTTACATGTGTCTGAAGTGGAAACTTAAAGGTTCTTTGGAAAGTAAGTTGGATAGTGTTTTGATAGAGTAAGCGTGTAAAGGGACATTTCATTAATGTGGACACAGGTGAAAAAGGCTAAGGCAGACTCATGAAGGGACATGAAGCAGACACAGGTGAGAGTATATTTTGCCAAAGCAAGTGCAAAAAAAATGGACATGTGATGAAAGATTCTTTGATAAGGACACACATGTATTGGCCCATCTTAATTTGTGTGGTTAAGCTACATTTGTCAAGATGTCATAGAAAGAAATGTACCCAAAGAAATTTGATGTTGTACTGCAGTTGCGGTCCGTTGCTGTTTCCAAGGACTCAGGCCGATTGGATGGATACAAATGCTGGTGAGGCAAGACACAAGATGAAGCAAGAGCCTTGCTGAAGCAAGGCATGTGGAGGACATGTAATGTTTGGAGGACTCTACAGAGTGATGGAGACAGAGCTTGGCTTGCTTGTACAGCTAGCTACGGCTATGCAACACTAGGGGGTCTTGCATCTCCACTGATGTTAGCTTCTCTGAGAGAGGCACAGCTGAGAACTTCTAGTGTTCCTCTTGGTCCCTTCTGCTGACTCAAGCCATGGCTAAGGCCTGACTCTCTCTGCTAGGTCATGTCACTGCTATTGCTAACCAGACTCTAATGAACTGGATTGCTGGTGTATCTGTGAGGTGTTTGCAAGTGGATTGAGCTGCCTCTGCCTGCTAACTTGTGAACTGACCTGCTGATTTTCAAACAGTCAGAAGTTTCGGTGAAGTACCTTTCTAAACAGGTCCACTTCCTGTAACCTTTGTTTTCCACTGCTTCTGGTTGCTGGTGGGTTACAAGGAAGAATTAAAGTTGCATGTGTCCCTGGTTAAGGAGACACCCTGGGAGGAAAGCAGGCTATGGCAGGGGGTGTGGGTAGGGTAGGACCCCCACTGATCTACCACTGAGGTAATAGTTTTAAAACCATATGAAGAACAATAGCATATGAGAAATCATAAGAAATAGAAAATGATTTCTTTGTAAATCAAAAAAATCCTTGGACCATTTTAGAATAGATGTGTGAATCTGGTTCTCTGTGTATAGGAATGCTAACATAAAACTTTATTGAGTACAAGAATACCTTGTAGATGTCAGAACTATAAACAAGAAGATTCTGAAGATTTAACTGAAGCCACCAAACTTAGCTATAAGTGCCCTTACCTATGGGGCCATTTCACAGTTACTCACTCAGCTAGCTCTACACCCCCAATATATAATTATTTCCCAATTATTACTCAGTATATATTCAGTTGCTCTATTTACTGTTCCATAAATTACCTAATAGGTTTTTTTTTAAAATCAAACCTATCTCTAACATAGTAACTAAACATCTTATATAAAAGAGGCTTAAAAATATAAGAAGTTATTATGCTGTTTATGTAAAATTCTGGTATATTTATGATGTTAACATTTATTTTTAAATGTGGGAAGCCCTTAGATACATGCTACATCTTGATTAAACTATCCCATTCTGCATAACTTAGCTTTTGATTACAAACTCCTAATGTGATAGGCAATGAATATTGGTTACAATTGAAGGCATAATCTTTTCCCCATGATACCAGCAAATAAGTTAATTGAGAGCAAATATAAGTGGAAAATGTCATCATTGTTTCTAACACATTTAGAATTTTGTGTTTTGTATGTGATATGGTAAGTTCTGATCTTCTGTATGTCAAGACATCCTGAATAATAAAGGCAAAACAGTACCCTAAATGCTACAATTTACATATTTGGATAATGTCAGAGTGTAGCCATTATGAATAAAGACCTAACGATAAGTAATCTGGATTTTAACTGAAGATGTGTGCTGAGAGTTTGATTTTACTAATGGCTCAGTATGGATGTTCATATAATGTTGCTGCTGCTGCTGCTGCTGCTGTTAGTGTTAGAAGACCTTACTTCCCAGTGGTACTATGAGAAAGTGGAGAGGCTATAATAGCTCCAAGTTGTAACACAGCCTTTCCTATCCAGAAAGGAAGTACCCAATAAAAGCAGCTCATCAATGTCCTGTTCTCCTTTGTATCTTTCCTCAACTTCTATGAATGAAAGTTGTATGTTACTATAGCTTAATGAAACCCAGGCCAGCTCCCTTGTTGCTATCTTCATACTTCAATATTTCTTATGGCTTGAAGCTCATTCCCAAGTTTCATTTTCTTAAAGCCTTTCTTTCCTTTGCCATTGCTATATGTGCCATATGAAAAGTATCAGAAAGAGATATTATATCTTTAACTTGTTATTATACTCTCTCCATCTTCAAATGTATTTAACAACATAAAACACAGAGTCTTCATACATGTTGATATTGTTTAATTTTTTATTTCAAAAATTGATACTTGCCTGTTTGTAGTATAAATGGTTTGTAGTATAAATCCCTATATGTATGCTAAGGTTTAAAATAGTCATGATTAAGCACCTGTCTCTTCTCTAGGACCCACACCCCTTTGCTTAGATACTTACAAGCTGTTTGTTTGCTTTTATTTTTTTGTCTTTCTTCTCCAGCTGGAAGTCACTTATAGCCTGTGCACAGGGGGAACGCTTAGCACAAACAATGCAGGTTGCAAAATGGAAAAATCTAAAACAAAAGCACATGTTCAAATCTCCCAGGTAAATATGTTTCACAAGAACAGCATTTCATTTGGCACATTCTGTACCAAGAGAGTGATTTAGCCTGTGACTCTAATGCATGTTGCATCTGTAAAGTCCGCAGGCTTGCCAGGCAAGGCCTAGGGAAGGGTAGTCCATTAAGGCATGATTTCTAGTCTCACAAGGCTACTACATGTATTTACTATTCCTGCTACTTTAACATCATTCTAAAATATATCCGAAGTATTTTTTGGACCAAAAAAGAAGAGTAGATAATTACATAATAGAAACTACTAATGTAGATAGAAAGGTCTGTGTGAATCTGGGAAACAAATAGATTCAGTGAGGTTGGCATAGGTGACCCAGTGCTTACAGAATTTGTTATGCTACCATGAGGACCAAAGTTTAAGATACTTTATATATGTCTCCAGGACACATAACGTCTGCAAGCAGTAATGAGTTTGCAAAATCTGCAATTTCCTTATTCCTGAAAATAAATGGGAAATGGAGACAGAATAAACCCCAGTAACTAATAGGTCTGCAAAGTTACTATGCATAGCAGTAAATTACATGGAGATCCCTGCCTCAAACAAGGTAAATAACAATGACCCTCTTTGACATCACGGGCGAATGAAAAAAATCCTAGTGCCAAGAACTGGTTTCCTTCTTTGGAATCATTAGTCTTTGAGATCTTATAGATTCTTAACTTTGCAGGGTAGTTTTGTCCATGCTAATGATCAGCTTCCATTCCTTCATGATAAAACCCTATTGGTAGAATCGATGCATGCTTTTTGAGTCATAGACATGGAAAACCTAACATAATTCTTACCTGGGAACTTCATGCCTCTTGGCTTACTTTCATAGTTCTGGAAATTAGGTGAAGAAAAAACATCACTATCAGAGCAGAAAAGTATTGATCAATCTTACTGATCTAGAATGGGACTTCTGTCATGTACACTAAGGCCAGGCATGAAAATCATGGGAGATATCAACTACGTTCTTTTTCTTTTTCCTTTTCTTTTTTTTAATTATGAAATCACCCAAAACTCTGGAAACACATTTTTATTAAATATTTTCTTTATTTACATTTTAAGAGTTATCCCCTTTCCACATTTCCTCCCCAGAAACAACCTATCCCATCTCCCCTCCCCCTGCTCACCAACCTACCCACTCCCACTTCCCTGTTCTGTTATTCCCCTACACTGGAGCATCAAGCCTTCACAAGACCAAGGGCCTCTCATCTCATTGATGTCCAATAAGGCCATCCTCTGCTGCATAAGTGGCTGGAGCCAAAGGTCCCTCCATGTGGAATCTTTGGTTTGTGGTTTGGTCCCTGAGAGCTCTGGGGATACTGGTTGGTTCATGTTGTTCTTTGTTCCTCCTGTGGGTCTGCAAACCCCTTCAGCACCTCAGGCCCTTTCTCTAGCTTCTCCATTGGGGACCCTGTTCTCAGTCCAATGGATGGCTGTGAGAATCCACTTCTGTATTTGTCAGGCACTGGTAGAGCCTCTCAGGAGACAGCTATATCAGGCTCTTGTCAGCCAGCATTTGTTGGCATCCACAATAGTGTCTGGACTTGGTAACTGTAAATCAGATGGATCCCTAGATAGGGCAATTACTTTCTAATTGAATATAAATCCTACTACTGTAACTGAACCTACACCTGGCCTCAGTATAAGGCCAAAAATCTGTCATTGGACAGGCTGTATGTTTTAGTTGACAACAATCTCTATTATACTATTAGAATCAATTTTTTTTCTTTTTTTTATTGATATATTTTTATTTACATTTCAAATGATTTCCCCTTTTCTGGGTCCCCACTCCCCGCAAGTCCCATAAGCCTTCTTCCCTTCCCCTGTTCCTCCATCTATCCCTTCCCGTTTCCCTGTTCTGGAATTACCCTGTACTGATGCACTGAGTCTTTCCAGAACCAGGGGCCACTCCTCCATTCTTTTTAGACATCATTTAATATGTGGATTATGTCTTGGGTATTTAAAGTTTCTAGGCTAATATCCACTTATCAGTGAGTGCATACCATGATTGATCTTTTGAGACTGGGTTACCTCACTTAGTATGATGTTCTCCAGCTCCATCCATTTGCCTAAGAATTTCATGAATTCATTGTTTTTTTTTTTTTTGATTTCCCCTTTCACGGATCCCCCCATCCCCATATGTCCTATAAACCTTCTTCTCTCCATCCCTTCTCCAATTACCTCTCTCCTTTTTCTCTGTCCTTATATTCCCTTCCAATGCTAGATCAATCCTTTCCAGGATCAGGACCCTCTTTCTACTTCTTCATGGGAGTCATTTGTTATGCGATTTGTGCCTTGGGTATTCATGGCTTCTGGGCTAATTAATATCCACTTATCAGATATTGCATTCCATGTAATGGCTAAATGTGGAGAAAGAGAATCAAATATTTTATGTGTATAGATACATATTTATTTTTTCTTCTTCCATCTTTTTAAATTATTTTACTTATTTACACTCCAAATGTTGCCCTCCTCTTGGTCCCCCCTCTCAGAGTTCTTCACATCCTCCCCTTCTCATTTGCCTCTGAAAGGGTACTCCCCCTCTCTGTTCCAGGCATCTCCTGTCCTTGGGGCATCAAGTCTCTTCAGGATTAGTTGCAACCTTCCAACAGTGGTTAGATAAGGCAGAGTTCTCTGTTACATATATATATAATGTATATACATATAGTCCATATAATACTATAAATAGTATTATATTAGAATATATTCTAATATATTATAATTATAATAGACTAAGATATAAAATATGTTAAGATTTTATTATTCCCAATGTCAATGGAAATACAGGGATACAATTGTAGGAGAGGCTATCCTATGTGTCTGAGAATCTAGACCAAGAATTACAGGCAACTAAGTAACGCTGTTAGCATGCAACCTACTCTGCCTCAGGGAAGAGACGCCATTCGACCGACCTGTGTCTTTTGACTGGGGAGTTAATTCCATTAATATTTAAAGTTGCTATTGAAATGTGTGTGTGTTGATCTTATTGCTATTTTTGTTCTCAAACAAATTTTATGCTTCTGTAGTTCTTGCTTGCAGGGTTTTTTTTCTGCAGTTTTTTTGGCTATAGTTATTTCTATCTTCAGTCCTAAGTATTGCTTATAATACTTTCTGTAGAGTTGATTGGGCAAACATTGATTATTTTAGACTTCCAACATCATGAAAAATTTTCTTTCTTTTCAAAATCAGAAAGAATTTTCTCTGGTAAAATAATCTGAAGTTGGAATCTTCAGACGTTTATGACATAGAATAAAGTGTTCCAGGCTCTTCTGGCTTTTAATATTCACATTGGGAACATGACTTGCTTTTTATTCTGCTGTGGTTTTCTTTTTATGTGACTTTTGTTTTCAGTTCTTGCCACTTTAGTTTTCTGTATAAATGGTGTTTTAACTATCAAATGTCATGGGATGGTTCTTTTCTATCCCTCACTAGTTGGTGTTTGGTAGACTTTTTTCAACTGTATGGATGTGTTTTTCCTTAATTTAGGAAAACTGATTCTGTTTCTCTATGTCCTGTTAAATATATTGTCTATTCAGTTGTCTTCAGAAGCTCCTACTTCTTTTCATTTTCCTCTCTCTATCCCTCCCACTCCCTTTCATTCTCCTTTTCCTTCCCTATAGTTCATCTCTTTTGCCCATGAGTCATAGGCTCACTCTTTCTTTGCCATTTATTTATTTGTTTATTTATTTACTTTACATCTGGATCATAGTCCCCAAACCCTTCTGAGTTGCCTGGTCATTCCTTTTCTTTTCATTGGTTTAGTGGTTCAGTTTTCTATCTTATCTCTATTCTCCGGATAGTCTAACTTCTTCATGTGTTCTATTACTAAGGTTTTCTCCTTAGGTTTTCTAATTGAATTAGTGGATATTTCAATTCCATCCCCATGTTAGATTGGATTTTATTCAGTGCTTCTTTTCCTTCACCAAGTCCATCTTTCTAATCCTGTGTTCTCATACATTCTTTGAGCTGGATATTTCTATTTTTCTGGATTTTACTTGAGAGTTTAGTCCTATCCATTTTAAGTTTATCCTGGTGTTTATTTATATCTTGTCCTTGAATTGTTTAATATTTTTATTATAGGTCTTTTATATTTTGTGTCCTAGCATTCATCTAGAAAATTTTCATCTGAGAATGTTTCTATAGGGTTAGTGATTGTGGGAGCATCCTGTTTTGACCTTCATATTCTTTGTGTTTTTCCAACATAATATTGGCACACGGGCTTCTTTAATTGGTTCTGTTTTGAATATGAGATCCAGGTGAACCACTCTTGAGTATAAATTTGGGTGTGTATTTACTATTGTCCAAGACTCACTAGTTGATTTTAGATCAATTATGTGGAGTTAGTAAGTCAGTCTTTCAGATATCAGCATTAATTGGAGAAATGAAGGTGATTCCAATTCAGTGGTGCTAAAAAGGGTAGGAATGACTGTTCTGGTTGAATCTGCTAGATTCAGCTATTCTTGCCAGGTCTGGGAATGTGGGAGCAGAATGCATAGTCAGAAGAGAAAAAAAAATCTAGCTTTTATTTCATCTATATAAACATCCAAGTTTAGACAAATTCTGTAGAGTAGTAGCCAAGATTTTCACTGGGCTACATTGGCAGCAGAACTTCAGCCCTCAATGGTTATGTACTCATGTTCACTGAGATGGGCGACATTAAGTACAAGTCTCTTGTTATTTAGCTATCAGTGACATGTAAAGTCAATAATCCTGTGTAGAATAACCAAAAGCAAAATCATTTTAATTGCCCTAGATTGTCATTGACCGAAAGCAGAAGAATATATGTCACAAGCATGATGCTGATTAATAAGCAGAAAATTATGGTGTTTGGATCTTCATTTGGCTAAGCCAAATATTAGGAAATAAACCTAAATGATGGTCTTTATGAAAAAAATGTTATAGTCTTATTGTATCAATGCCATAGAAATAATAATACTGCTAATATCAACTTCTTCATACTCAATTCAAATGCTTGACTAGTTTTTACTATAGCAAATGTTCATATATCTGTATCCTCTCTACATACCTTTGATATAGTATAAAACTCACAATGACAGAGTGCAGAAGAATATATGTGGATATAAAAGACCCTGGGTCACAGTCAAGATTGTGATTAGTAAGCAGAAATGTATTGTTTCAGGATGAAAGTCATGCTTGGTTTTTTAATTTTTGACATATTAAGTGATCATTTTCAGAGAGTACAAATTTCTTCAGTTTCTTTTGAGCAATAATGTATACTTTGAATACTTAGCATAGTAACTGTGTAACTAGCATCTATTCAATAAACTTAAAGAAAGGCTTGAAAGTTGAGGGAGTTATGGTCTTAAAAGTGAGGAAACCCAGATGATGCAAAGGTAAAATAAATACAAAGAAAAATATTATCAGAACATCAAAATGAATAAATATAATCCAGTAGCATAGTTGAGTTGAGTCACATTGTTGAAGGATAAAGCTTTGCTGCAGGATTCATCTGTAATTTCTTTATGAAGGTAGAGCAATATGTGTTTTTGTCGAACCTGAATTTTAACAAGAGGAGGGAAACAAAGAAAGCAAGAGATAGGGAGAGGGACTAGAGAGAGAGGGGGAGAGAGATTTGTTAAATCATCTTTTAGTCAGGAAAGATGATTGGAATAAACATTTAATAATTACTATATCTTTCAAGTCAAGAAAAATCCTACAGGGGGGAAGTTAGAAGTTGCTTTCTACACACAAACCACAAATCTCTTTTAAATAAATGGCCTTTGTTCCATGATACAATGCTCATAAGTATTCAATAGCATTCCTAGTAAATTGGTCCCCTCAGCTAACAGTTGGCATCACATTTTCCTCCTCTATTCCCACAGAGCTTACTATCTAGAGACAGAAGATAATTGGACAAAGGACAATGTGACTTTAATGACAAAAAATCATATTCACCTTTGTGATCATGTCCAATCAGATGTCATGCTGGGGTATTTTCTTGAAGGCAACATCCCTTGCCTTCACATCAATATCACAGCCACATCCATACAAACAAAGACATAACTTTAAAAAATTACAATTGACTTTTACTATCCAAAAACTTGGGATGATGATTTCAATGGCAAAATAAAAGCGAGGAATCCATTCTCACATTGTTACTTAAGACACAAATAAAATCATATATGTATATATCCCTTATCTCAAATGATTGTATGTGCTAATCATATTTGTTAGTGTGTGAGTGTGTGTGTGAGTGTGATAATATAAACCTTTCTTTTTCTATCTCCCTGAATGAAGCATATTCATCCTGATTCATAGGTGCAACATAATTTGTATATCACAATACAGGAAGACAGTTGAGCAAAATAGTTCAGTAATTTTGGCAAAAATGTTGGCTATTTATTTCTGATTTTATTTGTAATATTTTACCATGCAAAATTGCTTTATACAATACATATAACCTTAACCAGTCTCTAACACACAAACCCATATCCAGATATATACATATAGCAGAAAAACAAACAAAGCCGTATTATTGGGTGGAGGACAAAGACTGAAATCCCTGAGAGCCAACAGAAATAAAGGAAACATGCAGCCTCAGGAGGTAAGACATTCGGGGCACCCACCAGAATGTACCAGACACCTGGGAGGTGAGAGACTCTCAGGACTCAAAGAGAGGGACCTTAGATGGAATACACTACACTGGGGACAGGGAACTTGTAGAGCCTACCTCCAAAAGTAAGACAGGGCATCAAGTGAGGGATGGGGTTGCCATTCCACAGTCAAAACTCTGACCCATTATTGTTCCTATCTGAAAGACCTGCAGTGATGCAAATGGAGAGGACCTTGAGGAGAAGAAGTCCAGCAACAGGCCCAAAATGGAATCCAGCTCAAAGGGAGACCCTAAGACCTGACACTATTAAGGAGGCTATGGACCACTCATATAAAGGGACCTAGCATGACTGCCCTCTGAAAGACCCAACAAGAAGCTGAAAGAATCAGATACAGATTTTTGCACCCAACCAATGGACTCCTGACCCCTGTAGTTAAATTGGTGGAGACCTGGAAGAAGGTGAGGAGGAGGGGGCCATCCTGTAGAGGAACAGCAGTCTCAATTAACCTGGGCCTCCAAGATCTCTTAGATACTGGAACACCAACCAGTCAGCATACACCAGCTGGTATGAGGCCCCCAACACATATACAGCAAGCAAAGGACTGCTAGGTCTGTGTTTAGCCAGTAAGGGTGCTCCTAACCCTCAAGAGACTGGAGGCCCCAGGGAGTTTAGATGTCTATGGGGTAGACATAGAAGTTGGGGATATCCTCATGGAGACAGGGGGGCAGGAAATATGTATGGGATGTGGAACATTCAGAGGGTTGACAGGGAGGGTAATAAAATCTGGAGTTTAAAATAAAAAGTAAAATATAACCCCCCCCCCAAGAAACGTAAACCAAAATTGAAGGGAGATGAAGTATCACAACATTATATAAAATGGGTTAGTACAGATTTATTACCTCTGGACTTTCAGAAAATTAAGCTTGACTCCTGGTGTTCTGTCAATATGCTAAGTAATATCACTTAGCATATTGTCTATACAATGGATTAGGTTAACTGTTAGTTGGTGTGAATAATATTCATACTGAGGATGCTGTATTTTTGTACTTATGAATATACACAAACAAACACACAAAAAATGTAACAACAATTGATAAAAAGAAGCCATGAATTTCAGAGATCAAGGAGGGATACATGAGATGATTAGAGGGAGAGAATCTATGGGGGAAATGTTGTTATTGTACTTAATCTCAACAAATAAAAGAAATAATTAAAAGTACTATGTGTATCAGTAATACGAATTTAATTAATATTATATGTTTATTACATATAGTCTAACATTCTACAGCACCCAAATTATTCTTGAGTGTAAAGATCTGAATCTATAGCTCAGCACTGAGAGAATATGAGACATAAATTCATTTTTATATTGCAAAGACAAAGTAAGTCTGAGGTCCATATGCTACTTACCTTTAAAAATATGTCCTCAATAAGACTCAGAAACTTTTAAAGTAACATTTGTTGCTTTTGAACTGTAAGATTGTTTTGGTTGTTATCATTGTGATTGACAGCATGAAGTACACCAAGTCGAACAATAAAGTCAGTATCAGAAAGGAAAAAAAATAAGATTCAATCTTATAATCTTCTCTTCTATAAAATATTATATTAAAATATTAATATTTGTCTAACCATAACATTGATTTACAAGATATTATAGGATCTCAAGAATGAGATACTAAGATGCTTGATTTTTATTTGTCAACTTGAGTGGTCTAATAGATAATTATATGACTAAATCAAAAAGCCTGCGCATTTTATCTGTCAGGGTGATTATTAGAGAGATGGGCATTGGATATCTATACCAAATAATGAAAATACTTCTGTACCAAGGTGAGGGGCCATTCTTAGTTTACCGGGAATCCAGCTATAACCAGAAGGTTGGAGAAGGAATGACATCCTCTGCATTTTGAGTTGAATGTCTGTCCTCTTTTATTCTGGAGCCAGACATTTCTTCATTCGCAGGACTTCACATGACGGAATTCATTCCACTGTCTTTATCTTCCACTTCCTTCAATTATTTTTAAGCTTTTGAATTTGGAATAAACTTGACCTTCATAGATGTTCCTAGCCGGGTGATATCTTGGATTTCCTTTTCTCTCAAATCTCATGAGTCAATTACCATAGTAAAGCTCTTTCTTTACATTACTGTATGCCTCCCTGCTTCGGTTTCTTCCTTTAGAACCTCAGTTGTATGCATGTAAAGAAAGCACCACAACACAATACAAGTAATTTTTTAAAATTGCATAGTGAACTAAAGTTTCATTTGGAAAAATATGAAAAATTTTTTGTTAAGAGATACCCAACTCAGAGAGAGGAAGTCATCTTAACCCACGCTTACAGATGGAACTGGAACTCCTACATACAGTAATAAGGTAAGGGGGGAAAGGTATTTCATATCACAAAACATAAAATAAAGTTATCTATTTGGAGATTGTGTGGTATTATATGTGGAATACTTAAAAGACTCCACAAATGTACACACACAATTAGACCTAATTTATATATTCATTAGTGTATAAGATTTAACCATTTATTATTTAGTTGCATCAAATACTCTAATAAGATATCTGAACAGAAAATATTTTAAATTGCAGTGACATAAAAATTCAATACTTAAGAATATTTTTTAAAATAACCAAATGTCTAGAATATCAAAATGTAGGTACTAATTTTGAAGTAGAGTCAAATAAATGGAAATTTCCAATTTTATACATTAGAAAAAACTAATGTTATAATTCTCATATTTCCCAAAGCAATGTGTAGAGTCAATGTGGTATCTATACAAAACCTAATGGCATGTTGTTCAAAAACTGAAGAGAATTCTAGAATTATATGAGGCCACAAAAATCCTGAAAAGGCAAAGCAATCAATAAGAAACATAAAATAGAAAGTGTTACATTTCCTGGCTTCAAAATATATCATAGACACACAATAATTAAAAGACTGGACTTAAATAGGTATATAAATATCACAACAGAGAAGAGTCCCAATGTAATTCCATGTATGCATGACAAAATAGTGATTAAGAGGCTTAATTAAACAATATGATAAAAGTAGATACTCCTGTAAGTGGTATTGGGAAAATTGGATACATAGATGAAAAATTAAGAATTCTAAGCCCTTGGCTTATATTATATATAACACTTTGTTTAAAATATCAAACATTTATTATTTATATATGTATGAGTATTTTGTTTCTATGTATGTATGTGTAACATGTGTCTGCCTGGTACCTGTGAAAATCAGAGCTGATTTCTGGAACTAGAGTAATGAGATGTTTATAATTCACTGTGTAGGTACTTGAATCCTGGTCTTGAGAAAGAACGACTGTTCCTCTTGACTGGTCTCTTGAGACACTACTTAAAGAGACAAAACTTAGAATTGGACATCTTGTGGCTTCTAGAAGACTTTGACATTGTTCTTGAAAGTTTCTTGAACTGAAAACCAAAAGCACAGGTAACAAAAACAAAAGATATGTAGATACGTAGGACCGTAGAGTATTCCCACCTGTGCATGAGCACACAGACACACACACACACAGACACACACACACACACACACATACACACATGCACACACAAACATACACACCACATACACACATATGCCTGTAAAACAAATGCACAGACACACATATACATTATATTCATTAAAGTAAAAAAATTAGAAATAAAAAGCATTCTTATAATGACAGAGAATACTTTTGTAAGCCATAGATATGGTAAAGGTGAAATTTCTAAACATATCAAGTACTTTTTCAACTCAGTAACAAAACAGCAAAAATGACAAAAATCTACATACATATCAGGTGGTAAGATATGTAAAGGAACTTACTAGAATTTTCTAGAAGGAAAACAAAACACCAGCCAACCAGAGGTGACTCATAATCAAGAACTGTCTCTGAAATATAAAGCAAAACTGTGAAATGACACAAACTTGTGAGTTTTCTCACAATTTTTATTTTGTAACATTGACCCTAGAACTAGCGCTATGATTTAACAACCTGGGAATAAATCAAAATGAATCAAAATTAGAGTCTTGAAGATACTATTACAGGACTGAGGACAATGCAATCTTATTGTGATTGTGAAGACAGAGAGACAACCTACATTCTCTGATGGAGGACTGACAAAAGTAAACATACCATAAACACACAATGAAATGTTGTTCAGCGTTACCTGTGTTATGTGGCAACATACACCAACCTAAAGGACATTATCCTGGGTTAAAGAAGCAAGCCACAGGACAAATGCAATGGGACACTTACGACCCAACAAGCCATACATCTCAGTCTGAGATGTATACCATAGACAAAAAGTATGTGATTTTAAATAATTCACATTTGTTAGATTATTGGGCTTGTCTTTCTATCAGCTTTGCCTCTTGTTTTGATTTGCTTGCCTGTGGTTGCTGTTCATCTTATTTGCTTCTTATAGGTACCTGATGGGCATAATAACTAGACAGAAACACGCAACTCAAAACTCTGTTTGATGTATATTTTATTTCTTAAACTGGAGATGAAAAAGAGAACTATTTTGTTCTATTGTCTTTTGTCTGTCTGATTCTATCTTTCTAGATTCAAATTCTACCCTTTTAGAGAATGAAACACACTACTGATGTGATTGTCCAAGACAAATAGGTTTTCTTGAACATTAATTGGAAATGTTGATGGAAAGAAAACACCCAAATCAAAATGGCTCACAGTCACAGGCATTTTCTTATTTGTTTTTCTGTTCAACGCCCAAGAATAGAGTTTGTTTGATGCATTTGTATAGAGTTTCTATAAAAGAAACTTTTAAAAAGTATGATGTCTAGATTCTCAAGCAAAAAAATATATAGTTTCTGAACAGTACCCTAATAAAAGTTTGTAAAGAAAGTATTAAATGAGTAGATACTATGAATTAAGGAGGCTTGTTTTTTCCTTTAGGGAAATTAAGGAAGAGTGGATCTGGAGAAAAGGAGATGAAAGACACAACTAGGAGAAGAAGAGAGAGGGGAAACTGTGGTCAGGATGTATTATATGAGAGAATAATACTAACAATGATTATAATAATGATGATGGTGGTGGTAATGATCATATTACAGTATTAATTCTATTAGTTCATGTCAGAAAAAATAATTTCATTGAATAGACTGTCATAAACAAGTGAGGCAATATGGACAATAAGCTAAAAAATATCATCAAGGAATTTACTAGTAAGAGAATAAATACTATATGGTCAGTATACTCCCAGAGAAGTGGGATTTTCAGGTAGACATTGATTACAACCTTACTGCTTTCATGTTTATAAAGCGGGAAAAGAATGTTGAAATTATAAGGACCCTTGCACAAATATGATAGGTTTGCACCACTTTAAAAATTCATAATTTCCAACCTTGAAGTTTCAAGGATTACAAGTCACAAAGGAATATACAAGAAGTACAAGGAATCGGGATTTTATACAAAGAGTATTCATTTTGAAGAGATGACAATTGGTATGGAGTATTAGTGTGTTGATGACTTGAAACCAAGTACAAGTAAAATAACAACTATTTTATATAAGTCCACTATTGATTTTCTAGATATGATTGTATTTGTTTTGAATGCATTTAGAAAATACCTGCTGCTTTTGACAATTATTTCCAATATTAAGAATAGCTTTTATCAGAAAACTGTTCACAGTTCTCCTCTGTGTAATGCCTAATCTATTGTGTAAGGATAGCATTTCCAAGTAAAAGAAGATATAGAATAAGGTTAAAACAGAAGTGTGGGAGTCCTAATTAGTATTAATTTGTCACCAATAGATTTAGGTCTTTTTTTTAATTATTTTATTCGATATAATTTATTTACATTTCAAATGATTTCGCTTATGAACATCGATGCAAAAATACTCAATAAAATTCTTGCCAACCGAATCCAAGAACACATCAAAACGATCATCCACCATGATCAAGTAGGCTTTATCCCAGGAATGCAGGGTTGGTTCAATATACGGAAATCCATCAATACAATCCACTACATAAACAAACTCAAAGAACAAAACCACATGGTCATTTCATTGGATGCTGAAAAAGCATTTGACAAAATTCAGCATCCTTTCATGCTTAAAGTCTTGGAGAGAACAGGAATTCAAGGCCCATACCTAAACATAGTAAAAGCAATATACAGCAAACCGGTAGCCAGCATCAAACTAAATGGAGAGAAACTTGAAGCAATCCTACTGAAATCAGGGACCAGACAAGGCTGCCCCCTTTCTCCTTATCTTTTCAATATTGTACTTGAGGTACTAGCTCGGGCAATTCGACAACATAAGGAGGTCAAAGGGATACAAATTGGAAAGGAGGAAGTCAAACTATCATTATTTGCAGACGACATGATAGTCTACCTAAGTGACCCAAAAAACTCCACTAAAGAGCTCCTACAGCTGATAAACAACTTCAGCAAAGTGGCAGGTTATAAAATCAACTCAAGCAAATCAGTGGCCTTCCTATACTCAAAGGATAAGCAGGCTGAGAAAGAAATTAGGGAAATGACCCCCTTCACAATAGCCACAAACAGTATAAAGTATCTTGGGGTGACTCTTACCAAACATGTGAAAGATCTGTATGACAAGAACTTCAAGACTCTGAAGAAGGAAATGGAAGAAGACCTCAAAAAATGGGAAAACCTCCCATGCTCATGGATCGGTAGAATCAACATAGTTAAAATGGCCATTTTGCCAAAAGCAATGTACAGATTCAATGCAATACCCATCAAAATCCCAACTCAATTCTTCACAGAGTTAGAAAGAGCAATTATCAAATTCATCTGGAACAACAAAAAACCCAGGATAGCTAAAACTATTCTCAGCAACAAAAGAAAATCTGGGGAATCAGTATCCCTGACCTCAAGCAATACTACAGAGCAATAGTGTTAAAAACTGTATGTTGTAATCTATGAAAGTTTGTGGACTAACTTTTATGGGTGGTTAAATGTGTTGCTTCTTATTTGGGGTTATTTGGCTCTGAAATTACTTGAAATTGGTTTATGATACACAGCTGTTTTCCTGAATAGGCTTAAGAACATATTACGTTGGCCTTCCAGTTTCTGTCTCTGGCATGGGACTGTCCTCTGCCACAGCACACCATCTCCACATGGTGCAGTAAGGTAGCAATCCACCAAGGAGCGCAGAGGGGCCTGCCTGCACAGGTAGAACCACCCTCATCAGCGGATCACAACCAGAACCTTCTGGTAGAAACCCTCTGGTTTCCTTTTCCAGCTTGGGGCCACACTCTGCCACCATGTACCATATCCAAGTGAATCACAGAGGTGGCTAGCCACTCAGTAGTACAGAAAGGCTGGGCAGCACAGGTAGGACCACTCTTGCTGCTCAGAGGAAGCAGCTGGAAACCCTGATGTCACAAGAGGCTGGGACAAGAGTCTTCCAATTACTGCCTGAATCCAGAAGTTGATTGGGGCCACAGACCTACATACCCAAATACAACCACAAAAGAGCTGGTCATTCAGGAGTACCTACATACTAGTATATAGAGAGAGAATGGGTCTCCCAGAAGCACAGATAAGCCACAGTCAGAGACAATAACACCAGCTAATACCAGAGATAACCAGATGGCAAAAGGCAAATGCAAGAATATCACCAACAGAAAACAAGGCAACATGGCACCATCTGAACCAAGTTCTCCAAAAACAGCAAGTCCTGGATACCCCAACACACCAGAAAAGCAAGACCTGGATTCAAAATTGCATCTCATGATGCTGCTAGAGGAGTTCAAGAAGGACATAAATACTCCCTTAAAGAAATATAGGATAACATGAGTCAAAAGATATAAGCCCTTAAAAAGGAAACACAAAAAAAATGCTTAAAGACATACAGGAGAATATGGGGTCAACAGATAGAAGCCCATAAAGAGGAAATGCAAAAAATCACTTAAAGAAATACAGGAAAACATAGATCAACAGGCAGAAGTCCTGAAACAGGAAACACAATCACTATTCCTTAATATCTCTTAACATCAATAGACTCAATTCTCCAATAAAAAGACATAGGCTAACAGACTGGATACGTAAACAGAATCCTACATTTTGCTGCATGCAGGAGACACAACTCAGTGTCAAAGACAAACACTATCTTAGAGTAAAAGGCTGGAAGACAATTTTACAAGCAAATGGTCTCAGAAAACAAGCTGGAGTAGCCATTTTAATATCAGATAAAATTGACTTTCAACACAAAGTCATCAAAAGAGACTCTGAGGGACACTTCTTGCTGGTCAAAGGAAAAATCCACCAAGAAGAACTCTTAATCCTGAACATATATGCTCCAAATGCAAGGGCACCCTCATTCAAAAAGAAACTTTATTAAAGCTCAAAGCACACATTGCACCTAACACAATAATTGTGGGTGACTTCAACACTGCCCTTTCCTCAATGGACCGATCAGGAAAACAGAAACTAAACAAGGACACAATGAAACTAATTGAAGCTTTGGACCAATTAGATTTAACATATATATAGAGAACATTCTATCCTAAAGCAAAAGAATATACCTTTTTCTCAGCACCTCATGGTACCTTCTCCAAAATCGACCATATAATTGGTCACAAGACAGACCTCAACAAATATAAGAAGACTGAAAATAATCCCATGCCTCCTATCAGATCACTATGGAGTAAAAATGGTCTTCAAAAAAGCAACAGAAAGCCCACATGCACCAACCTGGTTGGGAGATGGGCTGCCCAGTAGAGTGATCAGCACTCAGAAAAGGTCCCGCAGCAGCATAGACCATCAGCACTCACTGAAGGAGCAAACGGGCACCCCCTGGTTCACTCAGACAACCTGGGGCAAGGCATACTAGGGCTGCAGGGACACCCAAGAGGAGGGCAGCGCATTAGCAATCTGTAACAGGGGAAACCCAGCCATCCAGTGTTGCAGAAATAGCCATATAGCCTCACAGGGGGCATACAGGAAACACACCTCAGTGTCAAAGACTAACACTAACACTATCTTAGAGTAAAAGGCTGGGAGACAATTTTACAAGCAAATGGTCTCAGAAAACAGGCCAAAGTAGCCATTCTAATATCAGATAAAATTGACTTTCAACCTAATGTCATCAAAAGAAACACTGAGGGACACTTCTTGCTGGTCAAAGGAAAAATCCACCAAGAAGAACTCTCAGTCCTGAACATCCATGCTCCAAATTCAAGGGCACCCTCATTCATAAAAGAAACTTTACTAAAGCTCAAAGCACACATTGCACCTAACACAATAATTGTGGGTGACTTCAACACTGCACTTTCCTCAATGGACCAATCCGGAAAACAGAAACTGAACAGGGACACAGTGAAACTAATTGAAGCTTTGGACCACTTAGATTTAACAGATATATATATATATATATAACATTTCACCCTAAAGCAAAAGAATATACCTTTTTCTCAGCACCTCATATTACCTTCTCCAAAACTGATCATATAATTGGTCACAAGACAGACCTCAACAAATATAAGAAGATTGAAAATAATCCCATGCCTCCTATCAGATCACTATGGAGTAAAACTGGTCTTCAATAGCAACAAAAACAACAGAAAAGCCCACATGCACATGGAAACTGAACAATACTCTACTCAATGATACCTTGGTCAAGGGAGAAAGAAAGAAAGAAATTAAAGACTTTTTAGAATTTAATGAAAACGAAGACACAACAAACCCAAATATATGAGACACAATGAAAGCAGTGCAAAGAGGAAAACTCATAGCCCTGAGTGCCTCTAAAAAGAAAATGGAGAGAGCATATACTAACAGCTTAACAATGCACCTGAAAGCCCTGGAACAAAAAGAAGCCAATTCACACAGGAGGAGTAGAAATCAGGAAATCATCAAACTCAGGGCTGAAATCAATCAAGTAGAAACAAAGATAACCATACAGAGTCAACAAAACCAGGAGCTGGTTCTTTGAAAAAATCAACAAGATAGATAAACTCTTAGCCAGACTAACGAAAGGGCACAGAGACAGTATCCAGATTAACAAACTTAGAAATGAAAAGGGAGATATAACAACAGAAACAGGAAATTCAAAAAAAATCATCAGATCCTACTACAAAAGCCTATACTCAACACAACTGGAGAATCTGGAGGAAATGGACAGTTTCCTAGACAGATATCAAACACCAAAACTAAATCAGGATCGAATAGATCATCTAAACAGTCCCATAACCCCGAAAGAAATAAAAGGGGTCATAGAAAGTCTCCCAACCAAAAAAAGCATGGGACCAGATGGCTTCAATGCAGAATTCTATCAGACCTTCAAAAAAGACTTAGCACCAATACTCTTCAAACTATTCCACAAAATAGAAACAGAAGGAACACTACCCAACTTGTTCTACAAAGCCACAATTATGCTGATACCAAAACCACACAAAGATCCAAAATAGAAAGTGAACTTCAGGCCAATTTCCCTTATGAATATCGATGCAAAAATACTAAATAAAATTCTTGCCCACTGAATCCAAGAACACATCAAAACGATCATCCACCATGATCAAGTAGGCTTCATCCCAGGGATGCAGGGATGGTTCAGTATAAGGAAATCCATCAATGCAATCCATTACATAAACAAACTCAAATCAAAAAACAATATGATCATTTCATTAGATGCTGAAAAAGCATTTGACAAAATTCAGCATCCTTTCATGCTAAACGTTTTGGAAAGAACAGGAATTCAAGGTCCATAGTTAAACATAGTTAAAGCAATATACAGCAAACCAGTAGCCAACATCAAACTAATGGAGAGAAACTTGAAGCAATCCCACTAAAATCAGGGACTAGACAAAGGTGCCCCCTCTCTTCATATCTTTTCAATATAGTACTTGAAGTTCTAGCTAGAGCAATTAGACAACATAAGGAGGTCAAAGGTATACAAATTGGAAAGGAAGAATTCAAATTACCACTATTTGCAGATGATATAATAGTATTCTTAAGTGACCCAAAAAACTCCACCAGAGACCTTTTATAGCTGATAACTTCAGCAAAGTGGCCAGTTATAAAATCAACTCTAAGATCAAGAATTGACAAATGGAGCCTCATAAAATTACAAAGTTTCTGTAAGGCAAAGGATACTGTCTAAAGGACAAAACAGCAACCAACAAATTGGGAACAGATCTTCACCAACCCTACATCGGATAGAGGGCTAATATCCAGTATATACAAAGAACTCAAGAAGTTAGACCCCAAGGAACCAAATAACCCTATTAAAAAATGGGGTAGAGATCTAAACAAAGAATTTTCACCTGAAGAAATTTGGATGGCAAAGAAGTGCCTTAAGAAATGCTCAGCATCATTAGTCATTAGGGAAATGCAAATCAAAACAACCCTGAGATTTCACCCCACACCAGTCAGAATGGCTAAGATTAAAAACTAAGGAGACAGCAGGTGTTGGTGAGGATGTGGAGAAAGAGGAACACTCCTCCACTGCTGGTGGATTTGTAAGATGGTACAACCACTATGGAAATCAGTCTGGCGGTTCCTCAGAAAACTGGACATGACACTTCTGGAGAATCCTGCTATACCTCTCCTGAGCATATACCCAGAGGATTCCCCAGCATGCAATAAGGACACATACTCCATTATGTTCATAGCAGCCTTATTTATAATAGCCAGAAGCTGGAAAGAACCTAGATGTACCTCAATGGAGGAATGGATACAGAAAATGCGGTATATTTACACAATGGAATTCTACTCAACAATTAAAAACAATAAATTCAAGAAACTTTTAGGCAAATGGTTGGAACTGGAAAATACCATCCTAAGTGAGGTAACCCAATCACAAAATAATACACATGAAATGCAATCTCTGGTAAGTGGATATTAATTAGCCCAGAAGCTATGAATACCCAAGGCACAATTAGCATAACAAATGACTTTCATGAAGAAGTAAGGAGAGGGCCCTGTTCCTGGAAAGGCTTGATCTTGCATTGTTGGGAAGTAGCAGGACAGAGAAAAAGGAGGGAGGTGATTGGAGAATGGGTGGAATGGGATATATGGGGAGGGGGGAACTGGGAGAGGGGAAATCATTTGGAATGTAAACAAAGAATATAGAAAATTAAAAAATGGAAAAATAAATAAATAAATATAGACGCTGAAAAAAATAAAGAACGGTAAACAATAAAAACACATCTGGAGGTATCACCTTCCCTGAACTCAGGATGTACTACAGAGCAATAATAGTGACATGGCAAGGAATTGGTATAGCAACGACAGATTGATAAATGGAATCAAATTTAAGACTCTGAAACAAAGCCACACACCTATAGACACTTGATTTTTGCAAAGAGGGCAAAACAATACAATGGAAAGAAGAAAACATCTTCAGAAAATGATGCTGGCCTAACTGTATTTCTATAGGTAGAAAAATGCAAATAGTTTCATATTTATCACCCTGCACAAAACTCAAGTCCAGAGGAATAAAGGACCTCAATATAAAACCAGATACACCAACTCTAAAAGAGCAGAAAGTTGGGAATAGCATTAAACTCATTGGTACAGGAACAAATTATACAAGCCTATCTCTGCTTACAAAGATGAGCCCTGTTCAACCTCTGCCTTTTCTTTGTGATTCAGAGACATATTCAAGAAGGTCTCTGGTACTGTCTCAGTCCACTTGCAAGGGTTTGGCCTTGTTCCCTGAAGCATCTGGGGTCCAAAATTCTCCAGATATGATGACAATTTAACAATTTTAGGACGAGCCACATGTGAAAGCCCAGGCTCAGAAGTCTGAGATAAACGCCAGTCTTGACACTCCCTTCCAGAGTGCACTGTCCCCTTTGAGCACAGTGACATACTATGTGTGATAAGATGTGTTCTGCTCACGGGAAGCATCAAGCATTGCACTAGAGACACAGAGCTGAGTCTGACATAGGATTCCAACTGTGATCAATCAGTAGGGCAGGTATCTCTCCAGTATTTTGTTTGATTTTTTTTCTGATGTAGTAAGGCAATTGTCAGGTAGCTAGTAAACCCACTGTGACAGAAATCGAGAAAGCTCAGCTGAACTTTTACTTCACTTGTCTCTTCTCTTTTTTCTTTATATCTTTTACAGATTCACCAATTGTTGAACCAGGCCTCAAGTAAGAAGACAAACGCCAAATTGCCATAGTTGAATTTTTCTGAGGATTCTCATCACAATGACTTCACAGTTCAGAGAAACCTTTAGGTCCACATCATCATCAAATGACTTTGAATTAGACTATGCAGAGTTTATTTCAACCCAGGCTTCTGCTATGCAGTTGGGAGAAGACATCTCTCACTCAGCAAGATCTCAGGTCAGTGTTTCTCCAAACAACCATGGCTCCCTGGCAAAGCAGGGGCTGCAAACACTCTGGGCAATGTTCACCTCCTGGTTGCAGCCAGAGAAGCAGAGCAAGGAGCAGATGATCTCTCAACTGGTCTTGGAGCAGTTTCTCCTCACTGGGCACTGCAAGGACAAGTTTGCTTTGACAGAGAAGTGGAAATCCAGTGGCAGAAACATGAGGAGATTCATGGAGGGTCTGACTGATGAGTACTTGAAGCCTCCTGTCATGGTGAGTTCCTGGGGTAAGAAATGGTTATGTGGGGAGGAAATGCAGTCACTTATAATAGGAAAAAGTTCTAGGAAGTTGTAGATTTTGTTACTAGGGAGATTGTTCCACCTTACAAATCATTACATGTTGGAATTTGCAGTACTCTAAATTAGCATGAATAAATCAGAAAGGTTACCACCAAATGATTGATGGTTCTAATTAAATGTAGTATAGTTACATTGTTTCAGAGAGACTGTGGCATTGACATTTGGACAAGAATTTAAGGGTTTTAGAGGAAATGCCTTCTGTCTGGAGGATGGCTCAGTCATATTCTAATTGTGAGAACTGTGTTGGAATCTTAGCTCACATCTTATCTCTTGACTCTCACCACTACTCTCTGATCCTGTTGTACCATGAAAAGTTTGTGAACCTCAAAAGCACACTGAGAGCTATATGTAATGCAACTGCATTAGAGTATTTTTATTCAACCTTGACTTCGAGACACAGCAGGAAGTTGGAGCTCTGAGCCTAATTTTAGGCAAGCATTTATAGAGGCAAGAAAGGGGTCTCTAGTCTGGTATACATCTGACTGGGGGGCCATTATGGCCTTTAACATGGTTGGCTGGTACTGAGACCTAAACCATAAACATCACTTCTGTTTTTCTCCTGATTGATAGACATTAGGAAGTGAAGTGTCAGGGTCGGACTTGTAGCCTGGGGTGGCAAAATTGTTGGGGAATAACCTGGAAACTGGTGCTAGATGCAGGTATTATTTGGGGGTAGCCTGGAAACCGCTGCTAGTTACCAGCCTGTTTGTTAACTTGAGTATAACCTTAGGTTAGCCTCTCTAAGCTACAGTCTGAACCCAGAAGATTTGGTCTCTCAGTCCCTGTACGTACAAGGCAGACTCTGGGTAGTCAAGTGACTACCTTGCTTTCCAGATTGGCTAATGCTCGCCAGTTAGATGTCCTATCCAGAAAACTGAGGTGCACAACAGCTGAGCAAGGACTCTCATATTGATCTAGCGCTGTCACATCCATTCACAACAGTGTCAGTTTCATAAGAAATGCCTTAACGAATACTGGTGCTTCACTTCAAATTTTCAAACCTTGAAAGATGTAATGTGAATGTAAATACATTGAATCTTCTTCTAGTGGCTGGATTTGTGTATTTCTCAGTCAGTGATAAAAATTACCAAGGTGGAGAAAATTTTCAATTTTAATTTTGAGATCCAGGGGGTTCCAAATTAAAGTTTTCTTGTTAAGAACATCTGTGATCAAGGATACTTGTCTAGGGCTAGTAGTCAATGGGAGGGACAAATATATATATATATATATATATATTTGTCCCAATGTGTGTGAATATATATGTATATATACACATATATATGTGTATCTAATGTTTGTATATATATATATATATATATATATATACACACACACAAACACACACACACATTAGAAATGAAACCTCACACATTGTATGATGTCATTGCTATGCAAATCACTTCTTTCATTTTATGTATTTTAGTTTTGGTTTCAGTTTGTTTCTAGGTTTTTGTTTTTGTCTTCCCATTTGAAGTATGGTTTTGTAGTGTAGCCCAGGCTGGCCAAGAACTTGGGTCTAAAACATGATACCTTTCATAGGTATGGGGACTTTCCCGTCTCCACTGTTTGAGTTCTCCTTGCAGTTGGTTTTATTCCTTGTCCACACTTGAGCTTTGTTTTATATTAAGAATTTCATGGTTGAATCTAAATTCCAAGCAAACAGTCTTGTTCCTCAGAGCGGCAGCAGAGTGCGTCCTAGTCAGACAGTGTAGGTGTAGGACTTGATTCAGACAGGTGTGATTTTTGTTTAAGAGTTCAATAATAAATAAATAAATAAAACCTCCCCCTTTTCCAAATTAAAGCTTTCTTGATAAGGACATCTTTGGTCAAGGATTATTGTTTAGGGCAACAGTGTCATGGGAGGGACAAAAAACATATAAGTGTTAAAAGAAAGCCTACTCACACAGAAAAGTGAAGTGACTGATAGGGAGCGGCCACTTAAGGACCAATGGCTGGAGGTGGGAAAGCCTCAGCTACTTCAGAATGACTATGGAGCATCACAAAGTTCCAGGACAGGACTAACCATTGCCTGTCTGAGGCTAGGACGTTACAGGGGCATCCACTGTGCAGTTAACATGGAGACCCTGGCGACGCTAAATGAATATAACAGTTACCCGCCTTTGACCCACTGAAGGAATGCCAGTGGAGACTGTCCCCCACACTGATAGTCTCTCTCACACAGGGCCATCTCTCTTAAGTGGCCTTTGAGAAGGAGCCACCTGTCTGTCTGAGGCCAAGACACCAATGTGGTATCTACTACAGAGTGTGCATAGAGATCCCGAGGATTCCAGACTGAAAGTTACAATTACCTGTAGTTAAGTTCATGACAGTATGAGGGTAAAGACAATCACACAAACTTTTGCATGAATTAAGCAAGCCCTGTTTTATGTCAGACAAGGCTGTTTCTCACAGGTTGGCTTTGAGAAAATCACAGTGAACCAACAGACAGTGGGGTTTATATCCCTCTAAAAACTGATGGTGTAAGGGGAGGTGGGGGGGATTGTTTATATAGGAATTTGTCTGAACATTTCAAAACTTGTCAGGGTGGAGGTCAGTTCATACAGCTCATAGTAAGAGTATAGGCTTCAGAACTAGTCAAATTTCAGAAAATGGGCCAAGATATGATCAAATTCAAGTTTTACAAAAAAACCAAAAATGCAATGATTCTATTTTGACCTTGTAATAAGGTTCCTAACCTTAAGATGGAGTAGCGCTGCTCCTTCACTGCCCAGAGGCTAGAGACTACAGCAGAGGCTCACGGTGGTCACTGGCTTTGTTTACAGGTCCATGTAGCCATGCACGGGCAGGAAGCCCTCTTTTCTGAGAACATGCCCTTAAAAGAAGTCATCGCACATTTGGAGCAACAGAAGGTAGCAACAACTCCCGCACAAGAGAACACAAGGGCACTCTTGGAGATCCCCAAAGATGTGTTCTTGGCAGCAGGGGAGTCAGGCTGGACAGAAGAGGGCTGCCGTGTGATTCTCTACTTGTGTACAGTTTTATCAATTGTCTTATTTGTCACAGGACATGAAAATCCAGACGATGGCTGCCAACCCCCTTGGAACACTAGTGTTGGAAGTGACGGTGTTAATAGTGCTGGAACTGTGAGGGATTCCCTTTGCACCTTCCAGAGAGTGCAATATCAGGAGTTTGAAGACAGGGATGTTTCTTATGGAGTCCCACAGGTTTCCAGAAGAGTAACTCAAGATACTTCCAGGTCCCAGGAAGTGTCCCTGAGGGCACCTTCTTTTGAAGAGGTCCTTATGGAGGAACAGCCAGTGTTTCTCTCCCTCATCGAGCAGTCTGAGGAGACTGGAGACGGCTACAATGCTACTGATGTGAGTGGCGGGGTTATTCGTCTCACAAGTGAGGGAGATTCCATTTTCATTATCCAGGGAGAGCAGTACTCTGTACCTGATGTGGAAAGGCTTTTATTACAGAGAGCCTCAGGATTTAAGAATAGCAGTGTGCAGTACCCGCAGGTCCCTAGACATGTCTCTGTGGGCAGCTTCTCCTGGAGTTGTCCCTATGGAGGTTCCAGGCTTCCTCTGCAGGCCAGAGCAATCTACCCCTAAGTCTGTCCCTCTTTTCCAGAATCATGAGGCAAATTCCACCTTTAAGGGTAACCAAGAGAGACTCCAGAGAGACCCAAACCATACAAATGCAAGGAATGTCCCAGAACCTTCAAATATCCCTGCAAACTCTCCATCCACCCGAAAACACACAAGAAGGAGAGGCCATTCTTCTGTAAGGTGTGCCAGACAGGCTTTCACCAAGTCTCGGAACTTCGAGTTCATGAGGTCATACACAAGGCAGGGAAGCCTTTCACATGCGATGCCTGTGGAAGGGCCTTCCGATACAAGACCAACCTGCAGGCTCATGAGAGGATCCACACAGGAAAGAAGCCATACTCCTGCTCCCTGTGTGATAGCAGCTTCCGCCAGTCATCCACATACCACAGTCACCTCAGGAAGTTCCACAAATCAGAATGAAGCGCTCACACATCCGGGTGAGCAGGGATTCAGCCTCAGGGTCTCATCTGCACATTAGAAGCCTGTTAGGGAGTTAGCCAGTTAAGCTCTTTCATTTAACATTCAGATTATTCCTTCCATGTGCTGTCCCATGCCACTGGCATGTGAGGGTAAACATGAAGTTTTTGTCAGTTTGTTCACCAAATTTTTTCAAGTGCCTAAATACTGGCTGTTATCTGATTTTCCAGTAGTAAATAAATGTTGATGGTTCTGTTTCTACTGTGCGTTGTTTCTTGTGCTTTTATGTGTCCTGTGTGTGGATGGGTGCCAGTGTGTGGGGCTATTGTGTCTTACTTTCTACCTCATTTGAGACAGTCTTTTTTAACAATTTGTTCTCCAGGTAAGGTGACCCCAAAGAACATACAAATCCTTTTGTCTTTGGTCTCCACAGTTGTTAGGATGTTGAAATCTGACAAATGTCTCTGCCTCTAGATCTGCCTTTCAAAAATTATTTTATGTGTTTGTGCTTGAGTGTATATATTTGCACTTCCTGTTTTATGTGTCTATGGATACATCAGATCTCCTGCTTTTGTCTTAGTTTGTTTTGACTATTACCTGATCTACACAGAATGTTACCTCGCCTTGCCAGTTTGACCTGCATCCCCCATTGTATTTTCTTAATTTTGGAGGATGTGTTTAATTTTGCATAAAGTTTGGACATTTCTGAGTTGTTTATAGAAAATTTATCCAAGTGTGAATCCATTCCTCATTTGTTTTATATTTTAGGTTGTTTTTCAAATTTAGTTGTAAGTATTTCTGTATCACAGAGACATAAGACAGGGTTTCTTTGCATGTAGCCTAGCTTTTCTATAAATGACTTGGTAATCCAGGTTCGCCTCAAATTCATTGGTCTATCTGTCTCTGCCTATGCCTCTTGGGTGCTAGGATTAAGGCTTATGACATTGCATCTAGTGAACATATTCATCTTTAGGAAACATCTATTACTTTCCATTTAAATAATAGAGAAAATCTAATTCCATAAAGAAAAAAATTTTAGACGTTTCTTCACTGAGTTAGGCGTATTTATATTTCTAGAAATATGCTTTCTCACATTTTGTCCCTTTGGTGTCATTAGCAATAGGAAGTTAAGTTTCAGCCTGTTTTACCCTGTTGTAGTAAACGATAACGCTACCTTCAAATGGGGCATGAGCCCTGTTCTCCCTTTTATTTCCAACTATGCGGAATCTTTTTATCTGTCACAGGATGCTAAGACAGTAAATCGTATGGAAGCATTAAGCTTCCAGTAACTGACTTCTTCAGTGTGGAGTGCTCACTAGTCATTTGATCGTAGCATCTTCCTTACAGACTTTACTATTCAATAATGTGAAAATTTTCAAATAAATTCATCTATAGAAATAATAGATTTATTCAAATTTATACAAACATTTTACATGAAATTAAACAATATGTAAATGAAGATGAAAAATTAAAAGGCAGAAAGAAGACATGATGGCTCAGGAATGTGTGTGTGTGTGTGTCTGTACACACCTTCAGTTTTATTTTATATGTATGGGTATATTTCCTGCATGAATGTCTATACCCTATGCATAAAATACCTGAAAATATCAGAAGATGGCATTGGACCCCTTACGAGTGAAATTACTCATAGTTTTGAGCAGCTATTGAATGCTGAAAATAAACCCTGGATCTTCTAGGTGATGGCAACATTCCTTTAACCTCTGAGCCAGCTCCAAACTGTTTTTCTCACATGTAGACACTACAATCCTCCACATATCACCATTGGTTTGAAAACCGTCTCAATGTTATGGAAATGGAGGTTACCTTAAGAAAATTAGCCACGGAAAGGCCAATGTTACCTTTTCTATGATGTGAATCGGAGTCAAATAGGAATTTCTGAGACGAGGAGAAGCTCCAGAGAGCGGCAGACGGGAACATGGATGAAACACTGCGTAGATGAATGTGACACAGACACATACTGCACACATGTGAAAACACCATGTTGTAACCCCTCAGTATGTACAGTTAATATACTCTAAGTTAAAAAGTAACTAAAACCTGCCACCACAGCCCTGAGGCACAGTTGGTTAATTTTACTCCGATGTCGATCTTCATGAGTCCGGTAACATCCACTTTCTAGAAGGTGCATCAAAATATTTTAATTGTGTGAAATTATGCTTCTTGTATATATCTCTTCAAGAAAATACATCTCTGGCCCCTTCCCTTCTCCGGCGGAGTTACATTACTAACATACTTAATTTATAATAACTTTTTCTAGAAAAATTTTTGTTTATGCGAGGAAAAAACTGGGTTTTTCATGTGATCATCTGGTCCCCTGGAGTGCGCGCATCCTCAAAACACAAGTACTTCGTGTTGAACAGAGCTGCATCACCTCCACGGTGAGAGGAAACCACACGAGGGAGCGCTCCCGTTCCGACTTTAATGCGGTTCTTAAGAGGCACTGACATACTGTTTTGATTTATATTGAAATTGAAACCCATAGACCACATGAGAAATCTGTTTGGTATTTTACCAATGTCACCTCTATCTGTACAACAGCTCCAAGAGGAAATCCTAGGCAGATCAAACAAGAGGGTGGTGATGCCCACACCACCCTTTAGACAGATAAATCAGCTTCCCGGTAAGTTACTCCCAGCCTTCCCCAGGAGTTGCTGAGGATCCCCTTAGGTCCTAGGAACCTGAGACAGTACAGTGCCAGCCCCCACTCACCACCCAGACTAGAGACAGGAAAAAAGCCAGCCTCCCGCGTGGTGCACGCCCACAGTAAGACCACCAGGCTCAGCAGGCTGCTCAGGAAGTGCTTGGTGTACATTCTAATCCTTAGGAGCCAAGCCCTTCCTCAGAGCCCGTCACTCAGTATTTTCTTGTGTCAAAGTAAGAACATTTTCCTTGGCAGAATACATTCATGGCCACGTTAACCCAAACCTCCTTTTCTGAACCCCTGATCACAGGACTCACAGAGTGGGCTGACAGCAGGTGTTATGACAGCAAGATAATTAGAGAGGTCCAGGAAGGAAAGGGAGGGGAGGGGCTAAAGGAACAGGAAGTGGTGGGTGAAAAAGACAGGGACAGCACAGGGGTTTGAATGAAAACCTGAATTTCTTTGCATGGCAATGCTGTCTCCAGCACTTGGAAAATTAGGAAACTGTCAGGGTTCACTTTGCTGAATATTTTTTAATGAATGTACCTGAATTTCTCTATTTTCTTCTAAAAATTTAGTCTGACACTTTAAACCTGGGTGCAAACAGGGAGACATACCTGAAAAAAATACCAACCATCTTCAGCAAATCAGAGTCTATTGTTTTAAAGGTGAATTATTTATAGCTCTCCCCAAAGTACAATGCAGCCTTAGATTAAGGAACAGTTTGAGAATAGGAATTCTGTATTCAAATCACCCCCATTTCAACTTCAGAACACATATACTGGAGAAGTGTGTGGGAGGGAGGAGACAGCAGTGGGTTCGATTTCTTGGTTTTGTGTTAAATGCATCCATCTCTGAGGATGCTCAGTTAAGCTAACTTAGAGCTGACCATAAGCCACCAGTGGCTTGGTTATAACAGCCCTAATCTAATAAACGCCCTGGAGATCCCGGAGTCATAATGCTTTTAAAGCATGCATCTACCTCCCCCCCCCCAACAGAACTTTGCTTCTATAAATTTGGGGCAGGAAGCATATGGGTGCCCCGCCCCCGCCACACCAAGATTCACCCAAGTGGACCTTTGCTAGCTTAATCCAATTCCCAGTCAGAACACAACTGTGTGCTCTAACTGCGTGACACCCCAACTCAAGTCCGTGCACTGTGGATCTGAGCACCTTCTAACTGCACGAGTGTGCAGGTGAGGCGTGAGGTGACTCTTCTCTAGCTGCTAAGACTCCCCAGAAAATTTTAACCTCTTCAGCACTGCAAGTGAGGCTGCTTGCATGGGAATGGTTCTGCTCACTTCACAGTGTCCAATGGAATGCTGATCCACAGCTTCCTCAGCATGGATGGGAGGGCTCTTCTCCTCCCACCTGCCCGCTCCCTGCCCCCCGCCCGCCCACTCTCCGCCCCCCACCCGCCCACTCTCCGCCCCCCACCCGCCCTTTCTCTGCCTTGTGCCCGCCCGCCCGCTCTGTGCCCCCGCCCACCCGCTCGACCGCCTCCCGCCCGCCTGCTCCCCGCCCCCCCGCCCACTCGGCCCACCTGCTTACCGCCTCCCGCCCACCCGCTCACTGCCCACCCGCTCACCTCCTCCCATCCACCCGCTCACAGCCTCCAGCCCACCTGCTTGCCAACACCCTCCCACTTATTCACTGCCTCCCTCCCACCTGCTGGACACACCCACCGGATCTGCTGGCATCAAGCTGAAAGTGCTAATAACCACACTAATCTCAAAATTCAACTGTGAATTTTCTTGGTGTACACAGCAAGTAGCCTGCAATACTCCTTAATACCTCCTTTTCTTTTTGCTTTGTTTTTAGGGTTTGGTCCTACAACTCACTCTGAGACCAGGCTGGCCTTCAACTCAGAGATTTGCCTCCCACCCGCCCCTGGCCAGCCTTTCTGAGCAGGCCACTCCACATCCACCCCTGCCTCCAAGCTAACTCCACAGGCTGTTTTCTAAACTGAGAATAAGCTTAGCTACTTAAACTGTAAACTAGCTACTAAGCCAGGAGCACTGGGCTCAAGTGTATACATGAACTGTACCCACACTTTTAAGGTTGTTTCATTCAGATATCTCATTTTTAGTTTTACTTTCATTTTCCATTTCACAAAAAGGGACAGTTTTTATTAGTTTTCTTTGTATAAACCTGAACACTGTTTTAAATCTCTGATTTAGTTCTTGGCCTCTTGTCTCCTGAATTATCTGTGAGCTTTCTCTGCATGTTACACAAATTATTATTTGGTGACCGGCTCCTAAGCAAGATTTTTTTTTCTGATTTTGTATGTCTTCTGGGCAGTAGTTTATCTTATCTTGTTATGGAGTCTATTTCCCAGGAAAGAAAATTTGAATGTAAACAAGGAAGGTTGTGAAATTCTACATTTATTCCCTGCTTAGAATTTCACCAGAATACTTTATTTTCTTTTGCCACAAAAGGTAGCATTGTGATTATTGGTAAAGTGTGAAAGGTGTCAAGAGATGAGATAATGTTGCTACATGGATAGAATAATCTGGATTTGACAATTCAACTGGGTGTATATGGTGTAATGCGGGTTTGGTGAGGAGATTACATTGTAAGTTCTTTTGTTGTAGCATAGAGTGTACTGCATTAGAAAAGCAGGCATTTTGCCTTCGGAATATCCCCACACCCAGAACAGCGGTTCATCTAGTCTGAATAAAGTTGAATGAGAAAAATTTTTATTCACTTTTTGCAATATTTCAACCATCTTGAAATAATCTCACACATTTTTAAAAATTCAACAATTACCAAAAATAGTAACATGTCTCATTTTGATCGATAGAAAATACTGAAGTATTGCTATAAATTTAGCAGAAGCATTTTAAACCTGTGAAATTAAAAAAAAAAAACAAAGTTACTTTTAATTAAACTTAACCAAAGTTAACTTTAATTTCAGCACTCAGGATACAGAGGCAGATTAATCTCTGTGACTACGAAGTTGATTTAGAAAGTTCAAGAAAGTCAGGGCTATGGAGCTGCGTCTAAAGGACATAACAAAACAGACAAGTATGCGAAAAGAATAAGTGTGCTGGAAGAAGCACTGGGGAGGTGAAACCACAAAGTCAGGCTCACATCCTTAGTTTGTAAGCTTACTGGGACACCAAGAGTTGCCCACAAGCCACACAAACGCCAGTCTTAGTCCAACAGGGATGGTTATTGAAGGCATACCGTAATACTGATCACTGAGGCCAGTAGCTCAGACTACAGACAGACATACAGTATTTAATGGCTAGATCAGTCCATTGGTCATAGCTTTTAAACCGTTTCATTCCTCATGCCACCAGAAATCACGCTGCTAGCTGTGATTTATAGTTCGCATGGCCAAGCATGCACGATTTACCGTTACAGAGAGGCCTGCTAGTTTCCTAGGGAATCACACAGTGCCTGAAGATGGTGACAGATCACACATCACTTAAATCAACACAGTTTCAAGCAGAAAATTTTCCTTTTCTTGACCACAACTGCAATAGTTACATGAAAATACTTGTAAAAACATGACCCCCTTCAAGAAACTGATGAATATTTAATGCAGTGCAAGCAAGGCAGTAAAAAATATATTCCTGATAACTGGAGGTGTGGAGACAATGTCAATTAAAGCTGTCTGACAATGTTTCTACTCTCATATGCTCAAAAGTTGTGAATAACTTCATCTTTAAGGTAAAAAAAAATTACTAGCAATTAAGAGTGGACACTGGGAAATTGGCAGGGAAAGGGAAATTTTAAGTTGGATTTTGCCTGAAAAGTCTTTACATTATAAAGAAGAGCATTATTAGTTACTCTCAGTCTTAAGTGTGTCAAAAAATAATATGGTTTGTCTTTCTTAATTCACAATCCACTGTTACTTGGAATAATTTAAGTAATGTAAGACTTTCAAAAATAACTTTGTAAGCTATACAAGCGTCTGTCAATTGCATTTTTCAATGTTTTAATTAAGAACTTTTAAAGAATTGTAAGCTAAACCAAGGCAGTTTAGTTAAACAGATGATAAATAACTTATCTGTACTTCTGATTCTTTTAATACAAATCACTACAATAAATACATAAGATATGGCAGATTATGCATTTGATCAAAGCACTTTGATTTAAGCCTAAAACAGATCCAAATGGTCTAAAGTCATGCATGCACAAGACCCAAGGGCATGTGTCCCCTCCGGGTTCAGCCTTCTGAGTGGGAATTTCCAGACCTCAGCCACAAGCCTCCCCCACCTGGGGCGGAGCACTCTCTTGCTCCTTGTTCTTCTGGATCTACAGTTTCCAGAATTAAGCAGGACCCCGCTGAGCAGGGTGGCTCAGTGGAGCTGACACCCACCTAGCAGTGGAGCCAATGTCTGCTGAGCGGATCCTCGGAACCTTGCAGGGAAGGCTCTTGCCCCCAAACCTTAAATTCTCAGTCACCCATTAAACTTTGGACCTCGATCAGCAATTGGGTTGTCCTGGTTTGTCTCTTTTTTGCTGCCTTCCAGTCTATCCCCATCTTCCCTTCCCAGGTGCCCGGTTTGACTGGAGCAGCTGGCTGGCGGCTACAGATGTGACTGCTGGTCTCTAGGCCTTCTTCTAATCAGATCCATTATTCATCAGCTGCAGATGAGACAAGGCACAATCTGTTATAAACAGAGAACTCTTGTAAAAATAGGACAATATCATTAAATTAAGATCACTCTTACTCAACTGCAAAGATCCTCCCAAGTGTCTTCCAAGTGTCCTGAGGATGTATTTTTTTGGCCTCTTAATGATTCCATTTTATGGTTTTTGTGTTCAGTTTTATTTTAAAACTTGGTTTAAATTCGAATACAACTCTGTACATGTCAACAAATTATTGCATAAAAAGTATAATCTTCAGGACGATGTTTATAAACCCACGTCCAATTTATGGGGGAAAAATCACATCATCATGATTTTTTCTTTTTGTATTTGTTTTGGGGATTGGTAGTTAGTTTCAGACCCAGACTGTGACAGAGGTGAGGGAGGCACAGTGTCTTGCTTAGCATTTGTCTTGTGCTTGACTGTGAACCTTATACCGTCTGTGTCACTTGAGAAGAGCTCAGCAGAGATAGTAGGTTACAATGCCAATTTTTGACCTGTACTCCAGCTGGATCACTTGTACTCATGGTCTTCAGGGAACACGCTTTTTCCTGTTTTTGAACTGCTTCGAAGGCATTCACTAGAAGCTCTTTCTGATGTCCTTTTCTAGTTCTTCTATGTTCTGTATGAAACAGTTGTCTTCAACTTGCTTGTACAAAAGCCAATGATTTTTCTCCCATTCTGTAAGTTACATGTCCACTGGCTGGTATTTTCTTTTAAGGTGCAGAAATCTTTTAAATCTGCTCTCCTTAATTCTTGGTGCCTTTTCTGTGCTATTCATATTGTTGCCTCTACCTACATCTTGTATTGTTAGCATTTTCCAATGGGAGTTTTAGCATTTCAGCTTTTGAATAATTTAACATTAATTCCTGTGCAAGGTGTAGAATTATAAACGCAAACATTTTGTCTTCAGTTGAATAAACATTTTACACAAATATATTCAGAATCAGAAGGTCTGAGAACCTAATCACTCCAAACATTCAAGAGAGGAATGATTTCATCTTTGCAAATTCTTCATGAGAACTACTGAGACTCAGAAAACCAGGGAAAACCAGACGCCTTGTTTATCCTCAATACTGATAATTCCATGTGTGTCACAGTATCTTCTCATATCCCCATATCTTTGCCCAGCATTTGCTATTATAAATAACAAGATCTGATGTCTCAATGTGTGGGAGATGCAGTAATACTACATTGGAACTTGGTAATTATTTTTCAATTTTGTTAAAGCAAAACCAATAGTAAATTGTAGAGATTCTACAACATTTTACTTTCAATGAAGTCTGTGTTAAGATTCTTATTTCTCTATATGTTCAGCCCCTTAACCTCTTGCTTTTATTTGCGTAAGAGGTATTTTTAAACACCTGTTTATAAGGTGTGTAATTATCTGTCTTTGCTATTCTGATTAGCATCTCATCACTGCATTTACATAACTATTGGTGACATTGGGTCTCATTTTTCACACATTTTGGACATTCCTGAATAGTTTAAAAACTTATGCCGGTCATGAATCCATTTCTCACTTATTTTATGTTTTTGTTTTCTTCAGATTAAGTTTTAAATATTTTCTTTATGGTAGAGAGGGGAGTCAGTGGCTGAGAGTGCATACTGCTGCTCTTTGCCTCTGTGTTGGGTTCCAGGCTCCAATGAGCAGCTCACAACCATGTCCAGATCTGGGTGTAGGAGATCATAAGCCTCTGGGCTCTGCTGGCACTCATACTCACATACAACAGCTAAACACACATCATTAAAAACAAGATAAAGCTTAAAGTGAAATATGTTTTAAATATTCTGAATATTTAATCACTCTTTGTGGATACTATTATCAAATATTTTATGTTTTTATGATGAATATTAATTGTTTCATTTAAACTTCAGAGATAATGCCATATTCTTAAAATACTTTACTTAAAAAATTTACCCCAAATTAATGTGTTTACTCAAAAGTAATGAATACATTAATCTTCTTTGTTTACTTTTATGCTTTTTGAGAACATTATTCTCTGTATGTAGCAATGAATGTTCTGGAAATGTCTGCAGACAAAATTAACCTCAAATTCATAGCTCTGTCTTCCTCTGTCTCTTGAGTTGCAGAATGAAAGGGGTCCAACACAACATCCACGGAAAACATTACATTTTAGTAAACAAATCTACTATTTTTGAAATAATAGAGAATCCCTACTCACATAAAGAAAAAGTGATGATCATTTTATTTAAGCTAATTATATGAAGTAATGGACTCAATGTATTTCCAGTGTTTCTTGAGCACAATAAATTTATTTACCTTTTAATTGAAAGGAAAATGACTTCTGCATGCTCTGCAATGGTAATTTTCCTCATCTTCCAGATAACAGAATGCTTGACAATTCCTCAAAAATATTTTATTATGACATTTTGATATACACTGGAAAGCCCTTAATGCCCAAAGACCTAATTATAGAGCACTTGGATTTGGCAACTTCTTGTCTATCATCCCAAAAGGCATTCGACAGACACTGCCAGCTTTTGGATTTAAAGATTTCCTGGATGCTATTGGATATAAACAGATAATTATCATTTATACTATCAAAACTTGTTTCTAATGGTATTAAGAATTATGACACCACACAGTAGCAAAATTACTGTTTTGAGGTAGCAATGAAAGTTAGTTTATGATCCGGGCGGCGGCAGCAGTGGCTGGTCCAGCTGAAGGGCCATCAGCAGTGGAACCAAGGCGACACAGGGTCCAGTTAGGCCCTGCGCCCACGACCACTGACCTTAGCTGACCAGCCGGGCGGCAAGCAGCTGCGGTTCTGCGGAGCCTTTCGCTGCACGGAAGCCACTTCAGAACTCGGCTTCCCGCCAGTCAGGAGAGACTCACCTCCATCTTGATTTCGGACTCCAGAGATTGGACAGACTGAGGTACACAAACATAATCTGAGGCCAACACCACAGGGGTCTGAGCCCGATGAGCGTTGGCCTGCACCCAGGCCCTGGGCTGTTCGGGTAGCCATCGGGGTGCCAACCCAGCCAGGAGGTTTTTTTGCCCTGGCCGGCGCACGCGCCGCCATTTTGCCTACAGGACCCAGAGTGCTCGGGAGGGCAGAGATGGCTAACAAGCGTAGCATGAGGCTAACAAAACGGGGGTCTAGGCCCCAAAAGGCACAGGACTGAGCCCAAGAACTGGGCGGCTTGGTGGGCCATCTGTGTGTCCACCCGCCCAGGAGATTGTTAGCACAGCAGACTCTCCCGGTGCTTTCGGGGAGCGCGGACGCGCACGCCGGCCATCCGGGTCACCTGGCGGACCCAATTAACAGTCATAGCCCTAGGGGAGCTTTGCTCGGACCTTGGCCTCCCAGGCTTTTGCCTGGACTCAGGAACTGGGCGGCCAGGCTAACCTTGTGTGCGCCAGCCTGGTTGGGGAATCGGCTGCCCAGCGGAGTGAGCGGAACACAGGGGAGATCACAGCAGCATACACCTTCGGCGCTCCCTGGGGGTGCACACGGGCTCCATCTGGTCCACAGACACAATCTGGGGCAAGACCTCAGGCGGAAGCCCTCAGCTCAACTCTCTCCGCTTCAGATCAGCCTGGGCGGCCACACCACATCTCCAGGTCCCTCAAGAGGCTAGCGGGGGCTTCCGGGCGGCCAGCTGGGAGAAGTCGGTGTGCTCCGGTAAATCCTGTGGGCCCCAGCAGGAGCCTTCAGGTGCCTGCTTCGGGATCTGAACAGCCTGGACAGCAGCACCCTGTCTACAGGCAGTGCAGGGTGTAAGCTGTGCACCAGAGGCCAACAGGGAAGGGGCAGCTTGCACTGGTGAGTCCAGCACTGACAAGACCAAGTAACACCAGTGAGAGCTAGATGGCAAAAGGCAAACGCAGGAACGTCACTAACAGAAATCAAGGCAATATGGCAACATCTGAACCCAATTCTCCTCTACCAGCATGTCCTGGATACCCCATCACACCAGTAAAACAAGATTTGGATTTAAAATCACTGGTCATGATGCTGGTACAGGAACACATGAAGGACATACTTAAAGAAATTCAGGAGAAAATGGATCAAAAGTTAGAAGCCCTTGCAAGGGAAACACAAAAATCATTGAAAGAAATCCAGGAGAATACAAAAGCCAACAAGGAGGAAATGGAAAAAACACTTAAAGAAATACAGGAGAACTATGATCAACAGGCTGAGGTCATGAAAGACAAAACACAAAAATCTCTTAAAGAAATACAGGAGAACTTTGGTCAACAGGCTGAGGTCATGAAAGAGGAAACACAAAAATCTCTTAAAGAATTACAGGAAAGCACAAACAAGCAAGTGAAGGAGCTAAGCAAAACCATCCAGGATCTAAAATCAGAAGTAGAAACAACTAAGAAAACTCAAAGGGAGACAACTTTGGAGATAGAAAGCCTTGTGAAGAAATCAGGGGACAGAGATGCAAATATCAACAACAGAATACAAGAAATAGAAGAAAGAATCTCAGATGCTGAAGATTCCATAGAAACCATGGACTCAACAGTTAAAGAAAATGCAAAATGCAAAAAGCTTGTAACCCAAAATATCCAGGAAATCCAGGACACAATGAGAAGACCAAACCTAAGGATTATAGGCATAGATGAGAGTGAAGATTTACAACTTAAAGGGCCAGCAAATATCTTCAATAAAATTATGGAAGAAAACTTCCCTAACCTAAAGAGAGAGATGCCCATGAATATACAAGAAGCCTACAGAACTCCAAACAGACTGGACCAGAACAGAAATACTTCCCGTCACATAATAATCAAAACACCAAATGTTCTAAACAAAGAAAGAATATTAAAGGCAGTAAGAGAAAAAGGCCAAGTAACATATAAAGGAAGACCTATCAGAATCATAGCAGACTTTTCACCTGAGACTATGAAGGCTAGAAGGTCCTGGGCAGATCTCATGCAGACTCTAAGAGAACACAAATGCCAACCAAAACTACTATATCCAGCAAAACTCTCAATCACCATAGATGGAGAAACTAAGATATTTCACGACAAAACCAAGTTTACCCAATATCTATCCACAAACCCAGCCCTAAAAAGGATAATAGGAGGACAACACCAATACAAGGAGGGAAACTTCATCCTGGAAAAAGCAAGATAGTAACCTTTCAACAAACCCAAAAGAAGTTAAGCAATCAAATTTAAAAAATAACATCAAAAATGATAGGAAGTAACAATCACTATTCCTTAATATCTCTTAACATCAATGGACTTAATGCCCCAATAAAAAGACACAGACTAACTGACTGGATACGTAAACAGGACCCTACATTTTGCTGCTTACAGGAAACACACCTCAGGGTCAAAGACAAACACTACCTTAGAGTAAAAGGCTGGAAGACAATTTTACAAGCAAATGGTCTCAGGAAACAAGCTGGAGTAGCCATTTTAATATCAGATAAAATTGACTTTCAACCCAAAGTCATCAAAAGAGACTCTGAGGGACACTTCTTGCTGGTCAAAGGAAAAATACAACAAGAAGAACTCTCAATCCTGAAGATCTATGCTCCAAATGCAAGGGCACCCTCTTTCATAAAAGAAACTTTATTAAAACTCAAAGCACACATTGCACCTAACACAATAATTGTGGGTGACTTCAACACTGCACTTTCCTCAATGGACCGATCAGGAAAACAGAAACTAAACAAGGACACAATGAAACTAATTGAAGCTTTGGACCAATTAGATTTAACTGATATATATAGAACATTCTATCCTAAAACAAAAGAATATACCTTTTTTTCAGCACCTCATGGTACCTTCTCCAAAATCGACCATATAATTGGTCACAAGACAGACCTCAACAAATATAAGAAGATCGAACTAATCCCATGCCTCCTATCTGATCACTATGGAGTAAAAGTGGTCTTCAATAGCAACAGAAACAATAGAAAACCCACATACACATGGAAATTGAACAATACTCTACTCAATGATACCTTGGTCAAGGAAGAAATAAAGAAAGAAATTAAAGACTTTTTAGAACACAATGAAAATGAAAACACAACATACCCAAATCTATGGGACACAATGAAAGCAGTGCTAAGAGGAAAACTCATGGCCCTGAGTGACTCCAAAAAGAAAATGGAGAGAGCATACATTATCAGCTTAATGACACACCTGAAAGCCCTAGAACAAAAAGAAGCTATTTCACCCAGGAGGAGTAGAAGGCAGGAAATCATCAAACTCAGGGCCGAAATCAATCAAGTAGAAACAAAGAGAATCATACAAAAAATCAACAAAACCAGGAGCTGGTTCTTTGAGAAAATCAACAAGATAGATAAACCCTTAGCCAGACTGACCAAAGGGCACAGAGAAAGTATCCAAATTAACAAACTTAGAAATGAAAAGGGAGATATAACAACGGAAACTGAGGAAATCCAAAAAATCATCAGATCCCACTACAAGAGCCTGTACTCAACACAACTGGAGAATCTGGGGGAAATGGACAATTTCCTTGACAGATACCAAATACCAAAATTAAATCAGGACCAATTAGACCATCTAAACAGTCCCATAAAGCCTAAAGAAATAGGAGTCATAGAAAGTCTTCCAACCAAAAAAAGCACAGGACCAGATGGTTTCAGTGCAGAATTCTACCAGACCTTCAAAGAAGAGTTAATACCAATACTCTTCAAACTATTCCACAGAATAGAAACAGAAGGAACACTACCCAATTCCTTCTACGAGGCCACAATTATGCTAATACCAAAGCCACACAAAGATCCAACAAAGAAAGAGAACTTCAGACCAATTTCCCTTATGAACATCGATGCAAAAATACTCAATAAAATTCTTGCCAACCGAATCCAAGAACACATCAAAACGATCATCCACCATGATCAAGTAGGCTTTATCCCGGGAATGCAGGGTTGGTTCAATATATGGAAATCCATCAATACAATCCACTACATAAACAAACTCAAAGAACAAAACCACATGGTCATTTCATTGGATGCTGAAAAAGCATTTGACAAAATTCAGCATCCTTTCATACTTAAAGTCTTGGAGAGAACAGGAATTCAAGGCCCATACCTAAACATAGTAAAAGCAATATACAGCAAACCGGTAGCCAGCATCAAACTAAATGGAGAGAAACTTGAAGCAATCCCACTGAAATCAGGGACCAGACAAGGCTGCCCCCTTTCTCCTTATCTTCTCAATATTGTACTTGAGGTACTAGCTCGGGCAATTCGACAACATAAGGATACAAATTAGAAAGGAGGAAGTCAAACTATCATTATTTGCAGACGACATGATAGTCTACCTAAGTGACCCAAAAAACTCCACTAGAGAGCTCCTACAGCTGATAAACAACTTCAGCAAAGTGGCAGGTTATAAAATCAACTCAAGCAAATCAGTGGCCTTCCTATACTCAAAGGATAAGCAGGCTGAGAAAGAAATTAGGGAAATGACCCCCTTCACAATAGCCACAAACAGTATAAAGTATCTTGGGGTGACTCTTACCAAACATGTGAAAGATCTGTATGACAAGAACTTCAAGACTCTGAAGAAGGAAATGGAAGAAGACCTCAAAAAATGGGAAAACCTCCCATGCTCATGGATCGGTAGAATCAATATAGTTAAAATGGCCATTTTGCCAAAAGCAATATACAGATTCAATGCAATACCCATCAAAATCCCAACTCAATTCTTCACAGAGTTAGGAAGAGCAATTATCAAATTCATCTGGAACAACAAAAAACCCAGGATAGCTAAAACTATTCACAGCAACAAAAGAAAATCTGGGGGAATCAGTATCCCTGACCTCAAGCAATACTACAGAGCAATAGTGTTAAAAACTGCATGGTATTGGTACAGTGACAGGCAGGAGGATCAATGGAACAGGATTGAAGATACAGAAATGAACCCACACACCTATGGCCACTTGATCCTTGACAAAGAGGCTGAAAACATCCAATGGAAAAAAGATAGCCTTTTCAACAAATGGTGCTGGGTCAACTGGAGGTCAGCATGCAGAAGAATGCGAATTGATCCATCCTTGTCTCCTTGTACTAAGCTCAAATCCAAATGGATCAAGGACCTCCACATAAAGCCAGACACTCTGAAGCTAATAGAAAAGAAACTGGGGAAGACCCTTGAGGACATCGGTACAGGGAGAAAGTTTCTGAACAGAACACCAATAGCGTATGCTCTAAGAGCAAGAATTGACAAATGGGACCTCATAAGGTTACAGAGTTTCTGTAAGGCAAAGGACACCATCAAGAGGACAGATCGGCAACCAACAAATTGGGAAAAGATCTTCACCAATCCTACATCAGATAGAGGGCTAATATCCAATATATATAAAGAACTCAAGAAGTTAGACTCCAGAAAACCAAACAACCCTATTAAAAATGGGGTACAGAGTTAAACAAAGAATTCTCACCTGAAGAACTTCAGATGGCGGAGATGCATCTTAAAAAATGCTCAACTTCATTAGTCATTAGGGAAATGCAAATCAAAACAACACTAAGATTTCATCTTACACCAGTCAGAATGGCTAAGATTAAAAATTCAGGAGAGAGCAGGTGTTGGAGAGGGTGTGGAGAAAGAGGAACACTCCTCCACTGCTGGTGGGGCTGCAAATTGGTACAACCACTCTGGAAATCAGTCTGGCGGTTCCTCCGAAAACTGGGCACCTCACTTCCAGAAGATCCTGCTATACCACTCCTGGGCATATACCCAGAGGATTCCCCACCATGTAATAAGGATACATGCTCTACTATGTTCATAGCAGCCCTATTTATAATTGCCAGATGCTGGAAAGAACCCAGGTATCCCTCAACAGAAGAGTGGATGCAAAAAATGTGGTATATCTACACAATGGAGTACTATTCAGCCATTAGAAACAACGAATTCATGAAATTCTTAGGCAAATGGATGGAGCTAGAGAACATCATACTAAATGAGGTAACCCAGACTCAAAAGATGAATCATGGTATGCACTCACTAATAAGTGGTTATTAACCTAGAAAACTGGAATACCCAAAACATAATCCACACATCAAATGAGATACAAGAAGAAAGGAGGAGCGGTCCCTGGTTCTGGAAAGACTCAGTGAAACAGTATTCGGCAAAACCAGAACGGGGAACTGGAAAGGGGTGGGAGGGAGGACAGGGGAAAAGAAGGGGGCTTACGGGACTTTCGGGGAGTGGGGGGGCTAGAAAAGGCGAAATCATTTGAAATGTAAATAAATTATATCGAATAAAAAAATTTAAAAAAAAAAACCGACCCCCCCCCAAAAAAAAAAAAAAAAAGAAAGTTAGTTTATGGTCGAGAAATGTTAAGATAGCCAAAAATAAGAGTTTTCTGATAGTCGTGACACATGGGATGAAAACCACTTTTCTTTAGGAAGCCTGATGCTACAAATGATACCAGAAACCATGCTAGGGGAACTCCCAGGCCCCATGGACTCAACAAACTCCATTCTTTCCCTAAATGGACACATTGTTAAACTACCCTCTAAATTCTTATATCCATAGCCATAAATTAGTGCAACACTCAGATATCATCATTGAAGCATCTGGGTGCTGTGAACATGGTTATCACAATGACTAAAGTGCAGAGAATGAGTGACTCGGTCATGCCCAGTCAAAAATTAGATCTCTATATCATACCCATCACTGAAGGTTCAGATAACATCATGGACAATAGCATGGAAAGAACTTATGAGTCAAATGTTGTGGATAATTAGAGGCAAACAGTACCTACTGGCTATGACAGGACCACCGCAGTCATGAATTCTCAGCTGCTGTGTTTGACTGCATAAGACAGGCACAATACTAGATAGGACAAGCAATTTCCTTGCCTGAGAAAGGGGTTCATGACACCCCAATACTAACAGAGTAGCTATGGACAGTTCCTGACTTTCAGGCAAGGAGAATCAGTTTTCTGTAAGAATGTGCCCTCTAGTAAGTCAACCAAAATCCCAGAGGTGGCCTCACAAACCTATGAGTGTATGGGCAACAGAAATAATTTCTTTCTCATCTTGTTTATACTTTGAATAGAGGAAGGCCACTGATTTGTTTGAGTTAAGTTTATATCCAGCCACTTTGCTGAACTCGTTTATCAGCTTTAGGAGTTCTCTGGTGGAAGTCTTGGGGTCACTTAAGTATACTATCATATCATCTGCGAATAGTAATATTTCGACTTCTTATTTTCCAATTTGTATACCTTTTACTTCCTTTTGTTGCCTGATTGCTCTAGCTAGAACTTCATGTACTATATTGAATAGATAGGAAGAGAGTGAACAACCTTGTCTGGTCCCCAATTTTAGTGGGATTGCTTCAAGTTTCTCTCCATTTAGTTTGATGTTTGCTACTAGTTTGCAGTATATTGCTTTCACTATGTTTAGGTATGGGCCTTGGATTACCGATCTCTCCAAGACTTTTATCATGAAGGGATGCTGGATTTTGACAAAAGCCTTTTCAGCATCTAATGAAATAACCATGTGGTTTTTTTCTTTAGTTTGTTTATGTAGTGAATTACATTGACGGATTTCCATATATTGAACCATCTGCATCCCTGAGATGAAGCCTACCTGATCGTGGTGAAGTATAGTTTTGATGCATTCTTGGATTCGGTTAGCCAGGATTTTGTTCAGTATTTTTGCATTTATGTTCATGAGGGAGATTGGTCTAAAGTTCTCCTTCCTTGTTTGGTTTTTGTTTGGTTTCGGTATAAGCGTTATTGTGGCTTCATAGAATGAGTTGGGTAGTGTTCCTTGAGTTTCTATTTTGTGGAAAAGCTTGAAGAGTATCAGTATTAACTCTTCTTTGAAGATCTGATAGAATTCCCCGCTAAATCCATCTGGTCCTGGGCTTTCTTTTTTTTTTTTTTTTTTTTTTTTTTTATGGGAGACTTTTCATGACTGCCTCTATTTCCTCAGGGCATATGGGACTATTTAGATGGTTTATCTGATGCTTTTTTAACACTGGCACATGGTATGTATCTAGAAAGTTGTCCATTTCATCCAGATTTTCAAACTTTGTTGAGTATAAACTCTTGTAGTAGAATCTGATGATTTTTTTTGAATTTCCAGTTCCTGTTGTTTTGTCTCCCTTTTCATTTCTGATTTTATTAATTTGGATACTGTCTCCGTGCCCTCTGGTTAGTCTGGCTAAGGATTTATCTATCTTTATTTTTCTCAAAGAACCAGCTCCTTGTTTTGTTGATTCTTTGTATAGCTCTTTTTGCTTCTGCTTGGTTGATTTCTGATCTAAGTTTGATTATTTCCTGCCGTCTACTCCTTTTGGGGGTATTTGCTTCCTTTTGTTCTAGAGCCTTCAAGTGCACTGTCAAGCTGTAGTGCAAGGTCTCTCCATTCTCTTTTTGGAGGCAATCTGAGGTATGAGTTTTCCTCTTACCACTGCTTTCATTGTGTCCCATAAGTTTTGGTATGATATGTCTTCATTTTCATTAAATTCTAAAAAGTCTTTAATTTCTTTCTTTGTTTCTTCCTTGACCAAGCTATTGTTGAGAAGACCATTGTTCCAAGTCCACATGTATGTGTGTTTTCAATTGTTTTTGTTTGAGCTTAAGACCAGCCTTAGGCCGTGGTGATCTGATAAGGTGCATGGAATATTTTCAATATTTCTGTATCTGTTGAGGCCTGTTTTGTGACCAGTTACATGGTTAATTTTGGAGAAGGTACCATGAGGTGCTGAGAAGGTATATTCTTTTGCTTGAGGATGGAATATCCTATAAATATCTGTTAGATCCATTTGGTCCATAACTTTTGTTAGTTTCACTGTATCTCTGTTTAGTTTCTGTTTCTATGATTTGACCACTGTTGAGAGTAGAGTGTTACAGCATTACGCATACCACCGCCTCCTTTCTGCACTATGCCTGCCATCTAGTTTTAAACCTCTACATATACTGAGTTTTACTTTCCCTCCAACTTCTCTTTCCTATAAAATTTGTCATTTCACGTTATAAAATATTTATAAACTTTTATAAAGTAATTCGACATTTTAAAATAATTTGTCATAAACTTTATTCATCGGCTGTTGCCCTCTTATTCTCAGGTTCCTCCTCTTGGTTCTTCTCATGAGACAGTGTCGTCTTGATTCCCTTGGTCTTCTTCCCACTGTCTTCAGATCTTCTTTTGCTATTCCCCGCACCCCCCCCCCGGATGTTTTCTTTTTGTATCTAAAATAAAGCGTTCTCCTTAACCATATCTTGTTATGGCATGCCCACATTTCACTCAAAAATTTCCAAGTGTTACGGAGTATGGGAGAGTAAAAACATAGTCACTCTGTATGTCTTCCGTGCTCCAGAGCAAGGTTTTGAAATGATTCATCTATGCTGTGTGTGCCATTCTTTGTTGGCTTCATGCTATAGAGAACTCCACTGCATGTGCATTGAAGAACTTATATTGTTAGTGACTGGAAAAATCCTTCTAGTGTGAGCTATCTTGTAGGATTTTTGTCAATGAATAAAAAATACTTTTCCCTAAATAACTATTCTGTGATTGTTGAGTTAGATCAGGAGACATGAGTAATTGTTGCTTTTGCAGAGAAGTTCCCAGGAGGCACTTGCAGCACAGCAAACAACCGATTTGGTTCCTAAATCTTTTCCTGACATCCATGGACATTAGTCTCACATGTGGTACATATACATATATATGGACAAAAATATATATTCACATAAAAGTAAATATTTAATAAAAGATGGCTAACTCACCACTAGACAACTTCCTCCTTTTGAGTTTCATCTGCAATTATATTCAGGATCCTGACAATTTTGAGGTGCTGAAATTAAAGAAATGTTTTCTTCCAGTGATATCCATTCATGGAGCTTATGATGAGTGTGGCTAATACTCTGTTGTGCTTACCATTGAAAAAAATCTTCCTTGAAGAATACTCCACATGAATTCTTCTGCAGAATTATAAAAACAATAAGCATACATGTTTATTTCCTTTTATTAGGAAAAAAATTATATACACTGCTAAATTTTCTTTAGACAGACTTGTGTTATTTAATTAGTTAAATTATCTTAAGAAGTCTTTAAATGTCTAGTTTTGAACATAGGATTTTTAACCTACGTGTATAATGAAGGTAAGTGGCAAAAGAAAAGCAACAGAAAAAGATATTACAGCCTGAAAATGGAAACTATCAAAAGGAAGCTCTTGCTTCCTAATGAATTATACTTGCACCTTTCCTAAAAAAGGGAGACACTTTATCTAGAAGGAAGCAGCTCCCACATTCATTGTATTGCTGTCATATAGTAGAAAGCAGACTCCATATTACATGAGGATATTTTCTGTAGAAAGAAGCAGACTCTACAAGGAAGAAAGCAGTCTATCCTAGCAGGAAGAAGCCTTCACATAGCAGGGTGTGAACCCATTACACATGACCAATTTTGAAATCTCACTTAAAAAAAACTAGAAACAGATCCAAGTGCCCTACTTTATCTTTTTCTAAAGTATGTTGTTTCCACTCTCTTGATATGAAAGAAAAGATACTCTAATGTTGTTCACCCGAAATTATATGGGGAATGGTTTACTTTGTCTTGTGATTATGATCAGATATGTGTTTCCAACTTAAAATGTATTGTATTCTAGCCTCTTTCCAAACAGACTAATTATTATTTTCATAACAACTGTGTATCCATAACCTATTTGCAATATTGAAAATTATTTTCCAATCACTTTTGCATAATATTATCTTGAAGTATAAACAAGAAGAAATTACACAGATATATTCAAGAAAGCAATTGGGAAGAGTTGGAAGAACCCTTTTTCTGTGTGTTGTTGGAGTGCACAGTGTTTTTCTTGAAGAAGCATACATGACACAAAGGCTCAATGCTAAGCAGTATCCTAGTCAGTGTTGGAGATGACCTGGACATTCAAGACTTTGTTGCTAAATGTGTTTTCTTGGCTAAATCTAAAGAAAAACCCATTAACAACATACAAACCTTCAAACAAATCATTCTCATATGCTTCAAAGAAAAACATAACAGTGAAAAGGGTTTTTATAAGAAAAGTAAAACAAAGCAAAAAACAACAAAATCAGTCAAGTTTGGCAAGAAGTTATTTTTTATTATTAGATAGATTCTTTATTTACATTTCAAATGTCCCCTTTTCTGGTACCCCCACCCCCTAAAATTGCATAAGCATCTCCCCTCCCCCTGTTGCCCAATCCACCCTCATTTGCTTCCCTGTCCTAGTATTCCTCTACACTGCAGCAGGGAGCCTTTCCAGGACCAAGGGCCACTCCTCCCTTTGGTGTCTAACAAGGCCATCTTCTGCTGCCTATGCATCTGGAGCCATGGTTAATTCCATGTGTACTCTTTGCTTGATGGTTTTGTTCCTGGGAACTCTGGGAGTACTGGGTGGCTCATATTGTTCCTGTGATAGCTCTGCAAACCCCTTCAGATCTTGGTTCCTCTCTTTAGCTCCCCCATTGGGGACCCTGTGCTCAGTTCCATGGCTGGCTGAGAGTGTCCCCCTCTGTATTTGTCATGCACTAGCAGAGTCTCCCAGGTAACAGCTATATTTGGCATGGGTCAGCAAGTACTTGTAGGCATCAATAATAGTGTCTGGGGTATGTAGCTGTATATGGGATGGATTCCTAGGTGGGGCAGTCTCTGTATGGTCCTTCCCTCAGACTCTGCTCTACCCTTTGTCTCTGTATCTGCTTCTGTGGGTATTTAGTTCCTCCTTCTAAGAATGGCCAGAGTATCCATACTTTGTTTTTTCTCCTTCATGGGCATCATTTAATATATGAAATGTGTCTTGAGTATTCCAAGCTTTTGGGCTAATATCCACTTATCAGTAAGCACTGTGTCCTTTTGTGATTGGGATACCTCACTCAGGATAATATTTTCCAGTTCAATCCATTTGCCTAAGAATTTCATGAGTTATTTTTAGTAGTTGAGTAGTATTCAATTATGTAAATATACCACATTTTCTGTATCCATTCCTCCATTGAGAAGCATCTGGGTTATTTTCAGCTTTTGGCTGCTATAAAAAAGGCTTCTCTGAAAATAGTGGAGCATGTGTCCTTATTACATGCTGGAGAATCCTCTGGGTATATGCTCAGGAGTGGTATAACAGGGTCCTTTGGTAGGTAGGATTATGCCTAGTTTTCTGAGGAACTACCAGACTGATTTCCAGAGTGATTGTACCAGCTTGCACTCCCACCAACAGTGGAGGAGTGTTCCTCTTTCTCCGCATCCTTGCCAGCATCTGTTATCTCCTGAGTTTTTTATCTTAACCATTCTGACTGGTGTAAGGTAAAATCTCAAGGTTGTTTTGATTTGCATTTCCCTGATGATTAAGGATGTTGAACATTTCTTTAGGTGCTTCTCAGCCATTCAATATTCCTCAGGTGAAAATTCTTTGTTTAGCTCTGTACCCCATTTTTAATAGGGTTATTTGGTTCTCTGGGGTCTAACTTCTTCAGTTCTTTGTATATATTGGATATTAGCCCTCTATTGGATATAGAGTTGGTCAAGATCTTTTCCCAATTTGTTGGTTGCCATTTTGTCCTGTTTACAGTGTCCTTTGCCTTACAGAAACTTATTTTATAAGGTCCCATTTGTCAGTTCTTGATCTTAGAGCTTAAACTATTGGTGTTTTGTTCAGGAAAATTTCCCCTGTGCCCATGTGCTCAAGGCTCTTCCCCAGTTCCTTTTCTATTAGTTTCAGTGTGTCAGGTTTTCTGTTGAGGTCCTTGATCCACTTGGACTTGAAATTAGAACAAGGAGATAAGAATGGATCAACTTGGAGTTTTTTGGGTCACTTAAGTCTACTATCATATCACCTACAAATAGTGATAGTTTGACTTCTTCCTTTCCAATTTGTATCCCTTTGACCTCCTTATATTGTATAATTGCCCTAGCTCAAGTACTATGCTGAAAAGCTATGGAGAGAGGGGGCAGCCTTGTCTAGTCCCTGATTTTAGTGGGATTGCTTTAAGCTTCTCTCCATTTAGCTTAATGTTGGCTACCGGTTTACTGTATCTTACTTTTTCCTATGTTTAAGTATGGGCCTTGAATTCCTGTTCTTTCCAAGACTTTTAGCATAAAAGGATGCTGAATTTTGTCAAAAGCTTTTTCAACATCTAATGAAATCACCATGTGGTTTTTTTTTTTGAGTTTGTTTATGTAATGGATTGCATTGATGGATTTACTTATATTGAACCATCCCTGCATCCCTGGGATGAAGCACACTTGACCATGGTGAATGATCGTTTTGATGTGTTCTTGGATTTGATTGGCAAGAATTTTATTGAGTATTTTTGTATCTATATTCATTGGGGAAATTGGTCTGAAATTCTCTTTCTTTGCTGGATCATTGTGTGGTCTTGGTATCAGTGTAATTGTGGCTTCATAGAACAAGTTGGGTAGTATTCCTTCTGTTTCTATTTTTACAGCTGATAAACAACTTCAACAAAGAGGCTGGTTTTAAAATCAACTCACACAAGTGAGTAGCCTTCCTATACTCAAAGGATAAGCAGGCTGAGAAAGAAATTAGAGAAATGACACCATTCACAATAGCCACAAACAATATAAAGTATCTTGGTGTGACTCTAACCAAACAAGTGAAAGATCTGTATGACAAGAACTTTAGGTCTCTGAAGAAGGAAATTGAAGAAGACCTCAGAAAATGGAAAAATCTTCTATGCTCATAGATTGGCAGAATTAATATAGTAAAAATGGCCACCTTACCAAAAGCAATATACAGATTCAATGCAATCCCCATCAAAATCCCAACTCAGTTCTTCATAGATTTAGGAAGAGCATGTCTCAAATTCGTCTGGAATAACAAAAAATCCAGGAGAGCTAAAACTATTCTCAATGGTAAAGGAATTTCTGGGAGAATCAGTATCCTGGACTTCAACCAGTACTACAGAGCAACAGTGTTAAAAACTGCATGGTATTGGCACAGTAACAGACAAGTGGACCAATAGAATAGAATTGAAGACCCAGAAATGAACTCACACACCTATGGTCACTTGACCTTTGACAAAGGAGTGGAAAACATCCAGTGGAAAAAAAGATAGCCTTTTTGACACATAGTGCTGGTTCAACTGGAGGTCAGCATGCAGAAGAATGCAAATTGATCCATTCTTATTTCCTTGTACTAAGCTCAAGCCCAAGTGGATCAAGGACCTCCATGTAAAACCAGACACACTGAAACAAATAGAAAAGTAACTGGGGAAAAGCCTTGAGGACATGGGCACCGAGGAAAGTTTCTGAACAGAACACCAATAGCTTATGCTCTAAGATCAAGAATTGACAAGTGGGATCTCATAAAATTATAAAGTTTCTGTAAGGCAAAGGACACTGTCAAAAAGACAAAGCAGCAACCAACAAATTGGGAACAGATCTTCATCAACCCTATATCCGACAGAGGGCTTATATCCAAGATATACAAAGAACTCAAGAAGGTAGACTCCAGAGAACCAAATAACCCTATTTAAAAATGGGGTACAGAGCTAAACAAAGATTTTTTACCTGAAGAATTTCTATGGCTGAGAAGCACCTTAACAAATGTTCAACATCATTTAGTCATTAGGGAAATGCAAATCAAAATAACCCTGAGATTTCACCTCACACCAGTCAGAATGGCTAAGATCAAAAACTCAGGAAACAGCAGGTGTTGGCAAGGATGTGGGGAAAGAGGAACACTCCTCCACTGCTGGTCAGATTGTAAGATGGTACAACCACTCTGGAAATCAGTTTAGTGGTTCCTCAGAAAACTGGGCATGACACTTCCGGAGGACCCTGTTATATCACACCTGGGCATATACCTAGAGGATTCCCCAGGATGTAATAAGGACACATACTCCACTATGTTCATAGCAGCCTTATTTATAATAGCCAGAAGCTGGAAAAAATCCAGATGTCCCTCAAGGGAGGAATGGATACAAAAAATGTGGTATATTTACACAATGGAATACTACTCAGCAATTAAAAACAATGAATTCATGAAATTTTTAGGCATATGGATGGAAGTGAAAAAAATATCATCCTAAGTGAGGTAACCCAATCACAAAAGAATATACATGGAATGCAGTCAGTGATAAGTGGATATTAATTAGCTTAGAAGCTCTGAATACTCAAGACACAATTAACATATCAAATGATTCCCAAGAAGAAGGAAGGAGAGGGCCCTGGTCCTGGAAAGGCTTGATGCAGCATTGCAGGGGAGTATCAGGACAGAGAAATGGGAGGGGGTTGATTGCGGAATGGGCAGAGTGAAGAGAGCTTAAGGGACTTATGGGGAGGGGGAACCGGGAAAGGGGAAATCATTTTGAATGTAAACAAAGAATATAGAAAATAAATTTAAAAAGAAAACTATTAAGAATATTTGTGAGGAACTTTTTTCCATAATTCCTGGATTATTCTATGTACTTCAGGAAGAAGCATTGAGGAGACAAAGGTTCAGTGCTAAACCATATTCTATCCAGTATTGGAGGAGACGTGGAAATTCAATTCTTTGTTTTATTCAGTTGACTTGTGTTGTAGTAATTCTAAATAACCAACCTATTAAAAATTATATACATATGTGGAGGCAAAACATTCATTCATACCCTACAAAAAAACAAAACACAACAAAAAATTTACAAAAGAAACAATTATCCATCTAGTTTGACAAGGTACTTGCATAAAACTGTGAAAACCTAAAACACATGAGGATAATCTGGATCACTGCTTTTCAACATTCCTAAGGCAAGACCATTTACTATGGTTCCTCATATTGTGCTGACCAAACCATGAAATTATATTAATTGCTCATTCATAACTGTAATCATCACCTGTTAGTTATCAAGTGTAAGTACCTGATATGCAGAATATCTAATGTATGGCCCTCATGGAACCATGGCACACAGGTTGAAAAGCACTTGTCCAGAAGCAAGCTTCTTCTGGTAGTTAGGGTAGCATACTGCAGAGCTATATATTCTTTATTTACATTTCAAGTGATTTCCCCTTTCCTGGACCCCCCTCCCCAAAAGTCCCATAAGATCTCTTCGCTCTCCCTGTTCCTCAATCAACCCCTTCCCACCTCCCTGTCCTGGTATTCCCGACACTGCTGCTCTGAGCTTTTCCAGGACCAGGGGCCACTCCTTTCTTCTTCTTGGGCATCATTTGATATGTGCATTGTGTCTTGGGAATTCCAAGTTTCTAGGCTAGTATTCATTTATCAGTGAGTGCATACCATACCCAGAGGATTCCTTGGCATGCAATAAGGACACATGCTCCACTATGTTCATAGCAGCCCTGTTTATAATAGCCAGAAGCTGGAAAGAACCCAGATGTCCCTCAAAGGAGGAATGTGGTTTATATACACAATGGAATACTACTCAGCAATTAAAAACAATGAATTCATGAAGTTCTTAGGCAAATGGTTGGAACTGCAAAATATTATCCTAAGTGAGGCAACCCAGAATAAATAACAAAAAAAAAAGAAAGGTTTGAAGGTTTCAAGGAGTCATCCGGCAGACATCCGGTTTACCCCTCTTCTCTTATTAAGCCTTTCTACATGGACAACCTTCTCTGCCTGTTTAGTAGACATTTACCTGTCAGTGTGAACTGATAGTGAATCCATCAAGAAGTCTAAGTCTATCACCTCCATCTGGACAGAATACCGGTTCTATACTTGTGTGCCTGGATACACAATTTAACTTCATTTCCTCTTTACAGTCATTGTGGAATCAGTTTTTGGAAGGCAATTGCCCTTTTGGTCTCTCTCCATGAATAACATTCCATTGCACAGCATCACCAGGCTTTTTCAACTAATGCCTACTTACTAGTACTTGGAGTACATTTCAAACATCCAAAGTGGCCAGTAGATTGACTCAGAGCATAACATGCCTTACTTCCCAATATGAAGATCTGAATTCTCTCTGGGGATTCCAATAAGTTGAAAGAAGAAAACCGGTGGAGTGTGTCAGGGACTCCTCTGTGGAAGACTGTAAGCTTCTGGTGCTGGTTTCTTCCAAGTTGGAACTCCCTGTCCTCTCACTTGAGCTACATTCTTGAATTTTAATCATACATGAGATAAAAAGATATTTCAGTGAATAAGAGTACTTGACTTGGAATTTCAATAACCTGAGTCTGGATCTTAGAATACAGCGAACCTCAGGTCCAAAACCTGTATTATTTTGTTTTGTGTTGAATTAATTTTATGTCCAGCCACTTCACTGAAGACATTTAGTTGCTGTAGGAGTTCTATGATAGAACTTGGGAGTCATTTATGTGTAGTATTGTGTCATCTACCAATAGCGATGGTTTTCCTTCTTTCTTTTTCAATTTGTATCTCCTTGATCTATTTTAGTTTTCTAAGTCCGCTAACATATCAAGAACTGTATTGAATAGGTATGGAAGGAGTGGACAGCCTGGTCTGTTCCTCATTCCAGTAAAATTCCTTATATATATCTCTCCATTTAATTTGATGTTGCTTCTCACCTTGCTTTTAATCGTCTTTAATATGCTTAAGTATGTTACTTGTATCGCTATCTCATCAAGAGTTTTATCATGAAGTGGTGTTAGATTATGTCAAAGGCTTTTTTTCTTTTTCTTTTTTGCATCTAATGAGATGATTTTGTGTGTGTGTGTGTGTGTGTGTGTGTGTGTGTGTGTGTGTGTGTGTGTTTATTTGTTTTTCAGTTTTTTTCCTATGGTGGACTATGTGGGCAAATTTTCCTACATTGAATTGTTCCTGCATCTCTGAGGTGAGCCCTAATGAACCAAACCCTATTATGGTGTTTGGTGTTTTGTTTGTTTTGTTTTGTTTTATCCTGTTTTGGGGTTTCATTTGTGAGCATTTCATTGAGTATTGTTGCATCAGTATTCATGAGGAAATATAGTCTATAGCCATATTTCTTTGTTGAAACTGTGTGGTTTGAATAGCAGAGTGACCATGAGTCATAAAATGAATTCAGTAATATTCCTTGTTTCTAAGTTTTGAAATAATTTGAGAATTGGTATTAATTTTTGAAAGACTCACAGAAATCTCTGCCAAATATGTTGACCTTTGGCTTTTTTGTTTTCTGCAAGATTCAATGACTGCAGTACTTCTTTCAAAGTGGTAGATCTATTTTAATTGTTATCTGATCTTTGTGTAATTTTCTTAAGTGGCATCTGGCTAGAATATTGTCCATCTCATTTAAATTTTCCAATTTTGTGGAGTACATGTTTTTGAAGTAATACTTAATGATTCTTTGGATTTCCTTAGTGTCTGTTATCATGTCTCTCTTTCTACTTCTAGTTTTGTTACTCTGAATATTCTGTTTGTCATTTACTTAGTTTAGGCAAGGGTTTGTCAATCTTGTTAATTTTCTCAAAGAACAAAATCTTTGTTTCATTGATTCTTTATATTATTCTATTTGTTTCTATTTTATTGATTTCATACCTTCATATTGGAAGGATTATTTCCAGTCTTCTATTCCTCTTGTGTGTGTGTGTTTCATTATTTCAGTTGTAGAGCTTCTAGGTGTGCTGTTAAGTCCCTAATATGAGATCCTTCTAATTTCGTTATAAAAGTTCGTAGTTGCTAGGACCCTTCCTCCTTGCACCACTTCCATTGTGTCACATAAGACAGGGTTTGTTTTGCAATCAATTTCTTTGAAATAGAGAAGGTATTTTTCTTTCCATTATTTATTGGTCATTTGTTTACATTTCAAATGTTATCCCTCTTCCCAGTTTCCCCTCCACAAACTCCCTATTTTCTTCCCCTCCCCCTTTCTCTATGAGGGTGTTCCCCTACCCACTCACCCACTCCTGCCTCAGCGCCCTAGCATTTCCCTACCCTGGGTCATCAAGCCTCCACAGGATCAAAGGGTTCCCCTCCCAGTGATGCCTGAAAAGGCCGTCCTCTGCTACATATCCAGCTGGAGCCATGTCCCCGCCCCATGTACATTCTTGGGTTGATGGTTTAATCCCTGGGAGCTTTGAGGTTCTGGTTGGTTTGTATTGTTCTTCTTCCTATGGGGTTGCAAACCTCCTCAGCTCCTAGAGTCCTTGCCCTAACTTCTCCATTGCCCTAATGTCTTCTCTGCTCAGCTCATCTGCTGTTGGCTGAGTATATCTGCATCTGTACTGGTCAGGCTCTGGCAGAGCCTCTTAGGAGACAGCTATACTAGGTTCCTGTCAGTAAACACTTATTGGCATCAGCAGTAATGTCCGAGTTTCCTGTCTGCAGAAGGGATGGATCCCTAGATGGGGCAGTCTCTGGATGGCCATTCCTTTAGGCTCTGATCCACTCTTTGTCCCTGCATTTCCTTTTGACATAAGGAATTCTGTATTAATATTTTTGAGGTGGGTGGGTAGCCCCACCCTGCAGTAGATAGGCCTGTGCCTATCTACTGTATATGGTCTCTACAGGTTCTATCTCCTGTTTGTTGGGTATTTCTGCTATTTTCCTCCCTATTGGGTCCTGGGAACATTTGGAGTACCTGGTTTGAGGAACTTTCTAGTGGCCACTCCAAGTTCCCAACTGCTACATAACTCCTTTCAGATTCTGAGCCTCTGTTCTTCTCCCCAATTTCCTCCAATATTTGAACTGCCCCTGTCCCTTGCTCTCTTCCTCCTCTCTTCCTCCCAGATCCCTCACTCCCTCTACTTCACGGAGTTTATTTTCTTCCTCACTCTGAGTAGGATGGTAGTATCCACACTTTGGTGTGATCATCTTTCTTGGCTTTCATATCATTGGTGAGTTGTATCGTGGGTGTTCCGAACTTCTTTTTGACTAATATCTACCTATCAATGAGTACATACCATTTGTGTTCTTTTGTGACTGGGTTACCTCACTCAAGATGATATTTTCAAGTTCCATCCATTTTCCTGTGAAATTCATGAAGTAATTGGTTTTAATAGCTGAGTAGTACTTAATTTCTTTATTTCTCCTTTCACCCAGTGTTCATTCAGTAGAATTTTTCACTTTCCATAAGTTTGTAGGCTTTCTGTTGTTTTAGGTCTAATAACATACAGGGGACTACTCAATTTTCTTCTATCCCTTGCCTCTTGCTTTTATGAGCTCACTTTTGGAGAGTTTTCTGGGTGGCCCTGAGAAGAAACTATATTCTCATATCTATCCATTTGAGCCATACTGTATAGCAGGACCAATATTTCTGTGTTAATTTCTGTGTAGATGAGCTGCCTGCTGGTAAAGGTGGGATGTTGAAGTCTCCCACTGTTACTATGTGGAGTTCAATGCACAATTGATGTGCATTGATGTATTCATGCACATCAAATTCATTTGATGTATAACAAGTGTCTTCTCGGTCTCTTTCTCTATACTGGGCTTGCATGCTCCGTTTTGTTACAAAATAGAATGGCTCCATCCCTTTACACTTTTGCCCATTTGCTTCAAAAACCTTTTATTTAACCCCCAACTCTGAGGCAATGTCTCTTTTTTATTTGTGTATGAAGCAGAAGAATGTATCCTGTTTTTACATCAATTCCTTTAGATTGCATCTTTTTATTGAGGTGTTGAGTCCATCTGTTTTGAGAGATCTTAATGATAAATGATAGTAGTAGACCAGCCATGTTGCCCTGGCTTTGTAGATTCTTATCACGCTGGCGTCTACTCATCTGGCTGTAAGGTTATGATAAGTACAGGTGCTGATTTATTTCTAGTTTGTGTTTGTTAGGTGGATGCTTTTTGTATGTTTCTGCTCTTGGTTTGGCTTCCTCTTGGTCGTCTGGCCTGAGCGGCCTGAGGTTTTGTGACAAACATGTCTTCAGTTCTAGTAGGATGTCTTTGCTGGGGCTTTGGTGAAGTGGTAGGGCAGAATATGGAGACTATAGGAGACTGCGCAGGTGGAGGTTGTTGAAGAGGAAAGAGCCTTGAATGGCCCTGGTCTACAGTGAAGGATCTGGAGTGTGAGCTGGAAAATCTATTGGATTATTTTTAAAATATAGTATCTTCATTAACTATTTGAGAATATTTGCATAAAGAAGCATTTGATCATGTTGACCTTTTTGCTTGTCCTGTGAAGTCCTGTAGATGTGCCTTTACATTACCAAATTCTCCCAATGTCATAAACTCTTTTTTTTTATAATAACAAACTGATCATGTCAATTTCTGCTATTCATATATACATAGACATGTGAGTTTATCTACTGGTGCTTGGTCAACCTACTGTTTTACCCTTAGTGAATAATGCCTCTCCCTGCCCAGAAGCCTCAAATTGTCAAAAATTCCTCACCTAGGGCGAGCTTTTCATAAACACCTCCTTCACGTTAAGATGTCAACTGGCCAAGATGCAACATTTATACCCAAAACCACAGTGATCCAACAGGCTGCAAAATCCCCACCTATTGTGACTTTATGAGTGCAGTGTTTCAGACAGATCCAGTGATATTGCTACTACTATTACTACTACTACTTCTACTACTACTACTACTACTACTTCTACTACTATTACTACTACTACTACTACTACTAGTACTACTACTACTATTTGTGGTGCTCCTTCACATAATGCCCTTTGAATTTTTCCATTCTATTTACCATGATGTTATCTGAAACTTTAATTTGGAGAATGATATAGACATTCCATTTATGACAGGGAATTAGACTTACTCATTCTTTGCATTTTGGTCAATGTGATAACTACCTTCACAGCACACAGAAATTTCTCTGATGGGCTCTGAATGTTGCATTAACCTAAAGCTGTGGATATATGAATTTAAAGGATAATTTGATACTATGTCCATTTAGTATAATAAGGGAATTCATTGTGTTCATGGAGCCTGCAAGGCCCCCTACCATGTGTTCCTGGTCCAGTTAACAATGCCAGGCTTCCTGGAATGCAGTGATTCTCAATCTGTAGCTCAAAACCAGAGAAAAAGACACATTTACTCTATTCTTATGACCCCCAAAACCATAAATTTATTTTTGTTGATACTTCATGACTGAAATTTTTCTAATGATAATTTTTACAGATACTCAAAATATGTTTTCTAATAGTCAGGATCTACAGGTTGAGAACCATTACTGTAGAGCAAGCCCCAAATGCAAGTATAAAGTGATTGGTCACCCCAATAAAACTTATGCCACCAATGAAGTAATGGCAGTATCTTACTAGGCCAGTGTTTGTTGTGGCTCACAGTGTCCACAGGTGGGTAAGACTATGGTTTATCAAATAAACTCAAGCATCTCAGATGCGATGGAGTGTATCAAGCTGGGAGAAAACACATTGGTCAATATGAACTTAATTTCATATGCTCCATCTTAAAAGTGTATGGTATCTTTGGCAAGAGGGTCTTGTTATACATTACTGGTTTTGAACCAACTTCAGTGATAACAGTCTCCATTGTTTCAGGGGTCTCCAGACACTCGGACCACTCAAGTGAATGCCTCTCACAAGTGCCCTTTTTGTGGACACCCTATGCATTGTGTGCAATATTATTGTAACACTCTGTACATAAACCCAAATAAATACATCTACAAACAAAAATATACAGACCACCCATATGCCTTTTTTCATTATATATAGTGTTAGTCATCCCCTCCCAACACTCCACCTGCATCCATTTTCACAGTGATATAATGGAGAGTAGTTTTTTGAAATGATTAAAGTATATCGTGAGCATAAATATTTGAGGGTTTACATATGCACATTTGTACTTAAGTGTGTGTGTGTGTGTGTGTGTGTGCATCTTCATATTCTTTGATTCTGTGTTGGGATATTTACATCAATTACAGCATATGTGTATTTACCTCTTCACGATTAATCATGCATTTTAAAGTTTGGAATCCTGTGCATTTTAACTCAAAAAATATAGACTTTTATTAAAACATTATTTTTATAATTAAGAATCATATGTCAAGTTGACAATATAGACTTGTGGTAGTCACCTTTCATTGTCTACATGGCAGTGAAGGTGTTTCAGAGAGGTTTCTCTGAGGGGAGAAGACCAACTCTCAATATGTGTAATACCATCTCGTAGACTGATATAGAATCTATAAAAAAGCATCCCCCCCAAAGAACCTAACACTACAATTCATGTCTCTTCTTTATGACTGTGAACACAAAACTCATGCAACTATCACCACAAACCCATCACCCCCACTGCTTCTAGCTTTCCATGATGGACTTTACCTTCAGACTTTGGAGTGAAAGAAACCTTCTTTGAATTGGCTTTGTCAGGTATTTTGTCTAACATACAAGAAAATAAATATCAGATCTAACAGGTGGCTTGTAGTATGTCCTAAGATCCTGCTTTTCTTATTCCTATGATGTGAAGTGTGTGTGTATGTGTGTATGTGTGTACATATGTGTGTACATACACATGTGTGTGCATGTGTGTGTATGCTAGTGTGTGTATATGTGTATGTATGTGTTTTATAAGTAACTATCTAATTCTACATTTTGAAAATGATTTCACTAAATTTGTAGTATTACTTCAATATTTTGATGGAACAAAATGTGAGTTTTTTGCATTTCTGCTAATAGTTGAATTTTTGAAAATTTATGTTATGAGAAAAATTCAAGCTCATAGAAAAATTGCAAAAGCTACAAAACCCTTTTCCATCTAACTTTACTCAGATTCCCATGCCTTACTGTTTTCTGTGTGTGGAAAATACAGTGGCAGAATGATTTCCTGACAAATGCGTTGCCCTAGGAAGTTTGTATAGATATCTGTTTACAGCATACTTTGCACAGAACTTAGTATACATTTCCTAGCAGAAACAGCAACACAGCAAAATCCTCATTGAGATCGAACATCCAGAGTGTTCCTATCTATTTAGCAATATTATCTCATTAGCTAGTACCTTTCCCATTTCCCAATAATCACAATGGTGCATTGTGTAAGAAGAAAACAAAGTGTTCCTCTGAAAAATGTAAGCCAGGATTAAATATAGCATTTACTAACCTTCCTTCTCTACAGAATGCTTACATCCAAATCATATATGGACATAAGATTAGGAAACCTATTGTCTAGGAGAAATGAGAAAATGTGAAATCCTATTTTCAGTTGTTTAGGAGCCAAGTGATAATGTCTGTAATATGCACAAATTGCTCACAGATAATGCATTATACTAGAAGAAAGAGTTGAATCACAGAAGACTTAAAATATTCAGTTTTATCACAAATATGGAAAATTGTTCTGTTTCGTGAAGATATCTTTTATCTTTATTTTCCTTTATACATGGTAGGTATTAAGCTCCTGATTCAAGTTCAAAAGTCAAGGCTTTCTACAACACTGTAGGGTTTCACCTCGCTGGCTTTTACTTTCCTTTAATGTGCAGAATGCTTTTCATTTCAAGCAACTCTACTTCTAAATACTTTGTGCAATGTCTCTATTATAGAGTCTTGTTGTGTCTACCTACATCTGTGTATTAGCAATTTCCTCTTATGGTTGTAGCATTTCAGCATTTCAATGAGTTGACAATTTTAGGACAAAGTGAGGTGATATAATCACAATCCAGTTTTTATGCACACTGATATCAATTTTATGAAAAATTATTCAGGGTCAGAAATTTTGACTACAAAACATTACAGTATGAAATTACTTTTTAAATTCTACCTGAGAACTGCTGAGTCTCAGTTGGGCAATTTGACAAAAACAAAGAGCAGGTCATGAAGCAGGAGTTGATGCAGAAGCCATGGAGGGATGTTTCTTACTGGCTTGCTTCCCCTGGCTTGCTCAGCCTGCTCTCTTATAGAACCCAAGAGCACCAGCCCAAAGATGGTACCACCTACAAGGGGTCCTCCCCACTTGATCACTAATAGAAAAAATGCCCCACAGCTGGATCTCATGGAGGCACTTCCCCAACTGAAGCTCCTTTCTCTGTGATAACTCCAGCCTGTGTCAGGTTGACACATAAAACCAGCCAGTACGGAGCCTAAGAGCTCAGAATACCCAAGATTCAATTCACACACCACATGAAGCTTAAGAAGAAAAAAGACCAAAGAGTGGGTGCTGTTATCCTTCTTAGAATGGTTAACAAAATTCTCATGTATGCAAATAAGGAGACAAAATGTGGAGCAGAGACTGAAGGAAAAGCCATCCAGAGACTGCCTGCCCTGGGGATCCAGCCCATATACAGTCACCAAACACAGACACTATTGGGGATGCCAAGGAGCCTATGCTGACAGGAGCCTGATATAGTTGTCTCCTGAGAGGCTCTGCCAGAGCCTGACAAATACAGAAATGGATACTCACAGCCAACCATTGAACTGATCACAGGATCCTGAATGGAGTAGTTAGAAAAAGGACTGAAGTAGCTGAAGGGGTTTGCAACCCCACAGGAAGAACAACATTATCAACTAGTCAGAGCTCTCAGGGTCTAAACTACCAACCAAGGGGTACACATAGAGGGATCCATGGCTCCAGCTGTATATGTAGCAGAAGATGGCCTTGTGGAGCATCAATGGGAGAAGAGGTTCTTGGTCCTGTGAAGGCTCGATGCCCAAGTTTTGGGGACTGTGAAGGCAAGGAGGTAGGACTGGGTGAGTTGGTGGAGACACACCCTTATAAAAGCAGGAGGAGGAGGGATAGAATATGGGGCTTCTGGAGGGAAAATTGGGAATGAGGATAACATTTGAAATGTAAATATATTGAATATCCAATAAAAAGTGGATTAAGCCCTATTTTGATTCCCCTACAAATCTTTCAGCTCTACTTCTTATTGTAATGGATGATTTAATAGACTGTGCAAGAACTGATGAAAAGACAGGAAAGCACTTACATAATAGTTCACTGGAGAAAGGAAGAAAGTAAATATCCATATAGAAAAATATAGCAATAAATTTCACAATATGTAGACTCTAACTCTGAATCTCAAGAGTAGACACCAAAGTTCAAAGAGTAACATCATGAGCAGTGTACGTAGGATTTCAAAGCTGATGAAAAAGCCAAAGAGCCATGACTATTTACTGAAATCTTCACCACACCAGTCACAAACCATTGGGGTTAAATCAGATCAGGACTGTACCTTCTGTCTCCCACATGAAACCCTCTTTGAAGAAGGGCTTTCTCGGGAGTTGATTGCATGTTCTTCAGGTGACTTAGAGAATCTAAACAAAATTATGTTTCTGTACAGACATACAGCAGTCTGAATGGGATGCAGACTGGCTTTAAGAAAGACTGAGCTTAGTAAGTGGAGATAAGAATGGATCGATTTGCATTCTTCTGCATGCTGAACTCCAGATGAACCAGCACCATTTGCTGAAAAGGCTATCTTTTTTCCATTGGATGGTTTCAGCTCCTTTGTCAAAGATCAAGTGACCATAATTGTGTGGGTTCCTTTCTGGGTCTTCAAGTCTAGTCCATTGATCCGCCTGCCTGTCACTGTACCAATACCATGCAGTTTTTAACACTATTGCTCTGTAGTACTGCTTGAGGTCTGGGATACTGATTCCCCCAGAAGTTCTTTTACTGGTGAGAATAGTTTTAGCTATCCTGGGTTTTTTGTTATTCCAGATGACTTTGAGAACTGCTCTTTCTAATTCTATAAAGAATTGAGTTGGGATTTTGATGGGGATTGCATTGAATCTGTATATTGCTTTTGGCAAGATGGCCATTGTTTACTATATTAATCCTGCCAATCCAAGAAACTGGAATATTCCTCCATCTTCTGAGGTCTTCTTCGGTTTATTTCTTCAAAGGCTTGAAGTTCTTGTCATACAGATCTTTCACTTGTTTGGTTACAATCACACCAAGATACTTTGTAATAAAGACACATGCTCTACTATGTTCATAGCATCCCTACGTATAATAGCCAGAAGCTGGAAAGAACCCAGATGTCCCTCAATGGAGGAATGGATACAGAAAATGTGGGATATTTACACTATGGGATACTACTCAGCTATTAAAAACAATAAATTCATTAAATTCTTAGGCAAATGGGTGGAACTGGAGAATGTCATCCTGAGTGAAGTGACCCTATCACAAAAGAACACACATGGTATGCACTCACTGATAAGCAGATATTAACCCAGAAGCTCAGAATACCCAAGAAACAATTCACATATCAAAGGATGCCCAAGAAGAAGGAAGGAAAGGACCCTCATCCTGAAAAGGCTCAGTGCAGCAGTGTAGGGGAACACCAGGATAGGGGAATGGGAAGGGGGTGATTGGGGAACACGGGGAAGAAAGAGGGCTCATGGGACTTTTGGGAAGGAGGGATCCATGAAAGGGGATATCATTTGAAATGTAAATAAAGAATATACCGAATAAAAAAAAGTAAATCTGAATCAGAGACAAAATTTGTTAGGTTTTTTTTTCCCTTAAAATATCCAGCAGTTGGGCTGGAGAGATGGCTCAGTGGTTAAGAGCACTGACTGCTCTTCCAGAGGTCATGAGTTCAAATCCCGGTAACCACAAGGTGGCTCACAACCATCTGTAAAGAGATCTGATGCCCTCTTCTGGTGTGTCTGAAGACAGCTACAGTGTACTTAGATATAATAATAAATAAATCTTTAAAAAAATATTCAGCAGTAGGCAAGACAGGAGTTGGAAGAAAGTAGAGATAGTGTATATTGAAAAGCAGTAGATAAGAATGAAAATCATGAAGCTTGCATAAGAAATCAGTAAGGGAAGGGCTATGAATTCCCAATTAAGAGAATGTCCCATAGCAGTGAGATAATTTTAGGCATCATTAACCTAGGATTCTGGGAGTTTTAAAAATAGGATGAGAAAAAAAGTAAATATGAACTAGCTCCTTGACACATCCCAATAGCCTATATGGTGAACACCTCTCTCTCTCTCTCTCTCTCTCTCTCTCTCTCTCTCTCTCTCTCTCTCTCTCTCTCTCTCTCTCTCTCTCCCCGTGTGTGTGTGTGTGTGTGTGTGTGTGTGTGTGTGTGTGTGTGTGTCTGTCTGTCTGTCTGTCTGTCTGTCTGTCTGTCTTTCTCCTTCCAGATAATGAATCTTCCTGGCAAAGTAAACTTTTTCTTCCTAAGGAAATAGGACAAGCCACTGAGCTTTACTGAAGAATTATCTTCAAGGAGCCAGGACAAATGAAATGGCTTTTAGCTGAAGACCTGGTGAATTAAGAGATAAATTCTACTTTCCAGAGACAGTGGTTCACTTTTCTCTGTGACAGAGGCTGTTTTATGCAGTCCTTCCACAGTAGACTTCAGAAGCTTACAAAGTCTTTCTCTAATAGTTTCAGATAAAATAACCAACTGGATCAACTCCCACAGTGTCCTCCTCCTAAATCCAACAGTTCCAAAGATGTGCTATAGTTCATAGAGAATCCCCTTGCATTTGTGGCTGATTTACATACGACAATGGAAAGCATGAAGGAGAAAGACGCAGGGGCCATGTAAGAGAAGTGGCTGGAAGGAATGACATTAAACATAGAGCAGTTTTCACCTTCTCAAATGTGCTTTGCTCTTAATGGACAAGTCAGCATATGTCCATGAAACTGTGATTTGGGGACATGTAATTCCATGCTAATTTTTTCAGTGTATCTCCAGTCACCCTGATGGTCTCTATAAAAGCCTTGGACACTTACCACTCATTTAACTCTTGTGCTAAGGAGACTGATCTCTGTCTGTCTTCTTTTTTAAAAAAAGATTTATTCTCTGTCTTCTAATTATTGAAAATATATAGTGATTTAAAACAAATTAATAAGTCACAGAAGAATACAAAGAATTCCAACACAACATTTTTTTAAATCACTGATGCATGTTAAGTTGTAAAATGTTTGTAGTTGAGGCATTTGTCTGTATGTAATTCAAACACCTTACAGTTCACATTATCCTTTGAAGATAAACATTTGACAGTGATTGTTTATAATTAATGCTAGAAACTGTGAAACTGAAGTCTAGAACTCTATGAAGTCCCATGCTGCATAGATTAGCTTAGTTACTTGAATTTTCTGACTATCTTCACAGTATATTTGTGCTGCCTCATTGTACAAAATGCTTTCTTTCAAACACATATTCCTTTATAATTAGAAAAAATAAAAAAAAATCTGAAGTTAAATATAAAATCCAAGAAATCATGACTATATATTAAGTATAGAATTTTCAAAATATTTATTTAGGTATAGGAATCAGAGGCAAGATGATCAAGAAATGAATTTGTACTACCAAATATTCTGCCTCAAGAAGTGGTAGAAGGAGAGAATTCTGATTAAGTAGCAAAAGTAGCAAGAAGGACCAGAAGAAAGAGGAAAAGAGAAAGAAAAAATAATCATCAACTATTGGATATCAAAGATCTATTGTAGGGTTTCAACAGATCATGGACAGTTTCATTGTTTATGATATTACTAAACTTTTTTGAGGTTAGGTAGTCTAGAGTTTTATTTGTGTTTTTTCAAATGGTTAATAATTTCTGAAATGTTCATTAAAGTGTGAATTACTTGAACTTGCAAAAAACCATAGACTTTCAACCAAAAGTTACCAATGATATGGGTAAGGACACTTTATATTCATCAAAGGAAAAATCCACCAAGAGGAATTTCAATCCAGAACATCTATGGCCCAAATTCAAGGACACTCACATTTGAAAAAAAAACTTTAATAAACCTCAAAACACACATTCAACCTTGCATATTCATATTGAGAGACCTCAACACCACACCCTCACCAATCATCAGGTCATTAGAACAGAAACTAAAACAAGACACAGTGAGACTAACAGAAGTTTGAACCAAATGGATTTAACAGGTATATACAGAACATTTCATCCCCCAAACAAGAGAATATGTCTTCTTCCCAGCACTGGATGGAAACAACTCCAAACTGACCATATAATCAGGCACAAAACAAGCCTCAACAGGTACAAAGAGTTTGAAATAATCACAGTCAAATTTCTGAGCAAGATTGTTTATATCTGAAACAATTGCTGGGCCAAAAATGGAGGAGACTGAAGGAAAGGCTGCCCAGTGACTGGCCCAACTCGGGACCCTTCTCATTGGGGATGGAGCCAGCACAAAGACCTGACACTATTACTGATGCTATTATGTGCTTACATATAGGAGGCTGTAGTAGCTGGCCCTACCAGCAGCTGACTGAGACAGATGCAGAGACCTACACCCAGTCATTGGACTGAAGTTGGGGAAGCCATGGAGGAATTAGGGGAGGACTGAAGGAGTTGAAGGGGAGGGTGACTCCATAGGAAGACCATCAGTCTCAACTAAACAGACCTCTGGGAGATCTCTGTGACTGAGCCACCAACCAGACAGCATACACTGGCTGGACCAAGCCCCCGACCCCTCCCTCAGTGCCTCCATATGCCACATATATAGCAGAGGATTGAGTGATCTGGCCCCAGTGGGAGAGGATGCACCTAATCCTGGAGAGATCTGAGGCCCCAGTAAAGAGAGATACCTGAGAAGGGAGAAACCCCCTCTTGGAAGCAAGGAGGAGGGAGAATGGGTAAAGGAACTGTGGAGGGGCATGGGAGAGGCAATGACTGGAATGTAAATAAATAAAATACTTTTAAAAAAATGAACAACAGGATTTTGGCTAGACTGTGGTGATATGCCTTTAAGCTCAGCAGAGAAGGCAGAAGCAGGAAGATCTCTGAGTTGAAACCAGCCTTCTGTACAATGCAAGTTTCAGAACATGCAGGACTACACAGAGAAACACTATCTTGTAGATAAGTTGGAGATTAAGAAAAACAGTTTTGCCCTGCATTCAGAGGTAAGCCCAACATCTTCCACTACTGTGACTGATCTACAGCCAGGAGCACCTGTGCTCCAGAACAGCTGGGACAGGGTCCGCCAGGGCCCCATCTGCACCCAGGATCTGGGCAGTACCACAGAAATCTGTGCCAGGGGAGATCCCATGAACCAGGGGTGCTGACACAGGTGTGCAGGCACACAGGAAGGACAAGCACTAACCAGAGACAGCAGGACCAACAAACACCAGAAATAACCGGATGGTGAAAGGCAAATGTAGGAACTTTACCAACAGAAATCAAAGCAACATGGCACCATCCAAACCCAATTTTCCCACAATAAGAAGTCTTGGATACCCCAACACACCAGAAAAGCAAGATTTGAATTTAAAATCACAGCTCATGATGCTGATAGACGGTTTCAAGAAAGACATAAATAACTCCCTTAAGGAAATACAGGAGAACACAAGTAAACAGGTAGAAGCCCTTAAAGAATTACAGGAAAGCACAACCAAACAGGTGAAGTAATTGAACAAAACCATGCAGGATCTAAAAATAGAGGTAGAAACAATAAAGAAATCACAAAGGGAAACAACTCTGGACATAGAAAACCTAGAAAAGAAGTCAGAAGTCATGGATGCAAGCATCAACAACAGAATACAAGAGACAGAAGATAGAATTTCAGATGCAGAAGATACCATAGAAAGCATTGACACAACAGTTAAAGAAAATGCAAAATGCAAAAAGATCCTGACCCAAAACATCCAGGAAATCCAGCACAAAATGAGAAGACCAAACCTAAGGATTATAGGTATAGAAGAGAGTGAAGATTTCCAACTTAAAGAGCCAGTAAATGACTTCAACAAAATTATAAAAGAAAACTTCCCTAACCAAAAGAAAGAGATACACATGAACATACAAGAACTCCAAATAGATTTGACCAGAAAAGAAATTCCTCTCATCACATAATAATTAAAATGCCAAATGTACTAAACAAAGAAAGAATATTAAAAGCAGTAAGGGAAAAAGGTCAAGTAACATATAAAGGCAGACCTATCCTAATTACACCAGACTTCTTACCAGAGACCATGAAAGCCAGAGAGCCTGGGCAGGTGTCATACAAACCCTCGGGGAACGCAAATGCCAACCCAGGCTACTATACCCAGCAAAACTCTCTATTACTATAGATGGAGAAACCAAGGTATTCCATGACAAAAACAAATTTACACAATATCTTTCCACAAACCCAGACCTTCAAAGGATAATGAATGGAAAACACCAACAAAAGAAGGGAAAATACACACAGGAAAAAGCAAGAACTTAATCTTCTTTTAACAAACCAAAAAGAAGAGAGCAACACAAACATAATTCCACCTCTAATAATAAAAATAACATGAAGCAACAATCACTTCTCCTTAATATCTCTTAATATCAATGAACTCAATTCTCCAATAAAAATACATACACTAACAGACTGGATGCATAAGCAGGATGCAGTATTTTGCTGCATACAGAAAAACCACCTTAGGCACACTGAGATTTTTACTCAGAGTAAAAGGCTGGAGAACAATTTTCCAAGTAAATGGTGCCAAGAAATAAGCAGGTGTGTCCATCCTAATATTAAATAAAATCCACTTTCAACCTGAAGAAATTAAAAAAGATAAGGGAGGGCACTTTATTCTCATCAAAGGAAAAATTTACCAAGATGAACTCTCAATTCTAAATGTATGTGCTTCAAACACAAAGGCACCAATATTCAAAAAAGAAACTTTAATAAAGCTCAAAGCACACATTGTACCCCACACAATAATAGTGGGAGACTTCAACAACCCATTCTCATCAATGGACAGATCAGAAAAACACAAAATAAACAGACAGAGTTCTAACAGAAATTATGAACTAAATGGATTTAACAGCTATCTATTGAACATTTTACCCTGAAACAAAAGAATATAACTACTTCTCAGCACCTCATGGTATCTTCGCCAAAATTGACCATATACTCGGTCACAAAATAGACCTCAGCAGATATAAGAAGATTGAGATAATTCCATGCACCCTATCAGATCACTACGGAATAAAGCTAGTCTTCAATAACAACAAAAACAACAGAAATCCCACATACACATGGAAACTGATCAACTCTTTACTCAACAATAACTTGGTCAAGGAAGAAATAAAGAAAGAAATCAAAGACTTTTTAGAATTTAATGAAAACAAGGGCACAACATACCAAAATTTATGGGACACACTGAAAGTAGTGCTAAGAGGAAAACTCATAGGTCTGAATGTCTCCAAAAAGAAAACAGAAAGAACATACCTAAAAGCTTAACAGAACATCTGAAGGCTCCAGAACAAAAAGATGCAAATACAGCCAAGAGGAGCAGAGTGCAGGAAATCATCAAACTCAGGGCTGAAATCATCCAAGGAGGACCAAAAAGAAACTGTACAAACAATCAACAAAAGCAGGAGCTGGTTCTTTGAAAAAACCAACAAGATAGATAAACCCTTAGCCAGACTAACCAGAGGTCACAGAGACAGTATCCAAATCAGCAAACTCAGAAATGAAAAGAGAGACATAACAACAGAAACTGAGGAAATCCAAAAAGTCATCAGATCCCATTACAAAAGCCTATACTCAACAATACTGGAAAATCTAGATGAAATGGACAATTTTTATAGACTGATACCAGGTACCAAAGTTAAATCAGGATCAGATAAGTGATTTAAACAATCTGATAATTCCTAAAGAAATAGAAGCAGTCATTAATAGTCTCCCAAACAATGAAAGCCCAGGACCAGATGGGTTCAATGCCAAGTTCTACCAGACCTTCAAAGAAGATTTAACACCAATATTTTGCAAATTATTCCACAAAATATAAACAGAAGGAACACTACCTAACTCATTTTATGAAGCAACAATTATTCTGATACCTAAACCACACAAAGACCCAAGTAAGAAAGAGAGCTTTAGACCAATTCCCCATATGAATATTGATGCAAAAATGTGCAATAAAGTCCTTGCCAACCAAATCCAAGAACACATCAAAACAATCATCCACCATGATCAAGTGGGGTTCATCCCAGAGATGCAGGGATGGTTCAATATATGGAAATCTGTCATTGTAATCCAGTATTTAAAAAACTGAAAGATAAAAACTACATGATCATTTCATTAGATGCTGAAAAAGCATTTGACATAATCCAACACCTATTCATAATAAAAAGTCTTGGAAAGATCAGGAATTCAAACCCATATCTAAATATAGTAAAAGCAATATACAGCAAACCAGAAGCCAAAATCAAACTAAATGGAGAGAAAATTGAAGTAATCCTATTGAAATCAGGGCTAGACAAGGCTGTCTACTTTCTCCTTACCTATTCAATATAGTACTCGAAGTCCTAGTCACAACAATTAGACAACAAAAGTAGGTCAAAGGGATTCAAATTGGAAAAAAAATGGAAAGGAAGAACTCAAAGTATCACTATTTGCAGATGATATGATAGTATACTTAAGTGACCTATGGTCACTTGATCTTTGACAAAGGAGCTAAAATCACCCAGTGGGAAAAAAGACAGCATGTTCCACAAATGGTGCTGGGTCAAATGGCAGTCAACATGTAGAAGGATGCAAATTGATCCATTCTTATCTCCCTGTACAAAGCTCAAGACCAAGTGGATAAAACCAGAGAGGAGAAAGTGAAGAAGAAGCTGTAGCACATGGGCACAGGAGAAAAGTTCCTGAATAGAACACCAATAGCTTACGCTCTAAGATCAAGAATTGACAAATGGGACCTCATAAAATTACAAAGTTTCTGTAAGGCAAAGGACACTATCAATAGGACAAAACAGCAACCAACAAATTGGGAAAAGATCTTTACCAATCCTACATCTGATAGAGGGCTAATATCCAATATATACAAAGAACTCAAGAAGTTAGACTCTAGAGAATCAAATAATCCTATTAAAAAATGGGGTACAGAACTAAACAAAGAATTCTCAACTGAGGAATACCAGATGGCTGAGAAACATGGGAAGAGGGCTTATGGGACTTTCGGGGAGAGGGGGTCCAGGAAAGGAGATATCATTTGAAATGTAAATAAAGAATATATCAACTAAAAAATGCTCAACATCTTTAATCATCAGGGAAATGCAAATCAAAACAACCCTGAGATTTCATCTCACACCTCACCATTCCACCAGAATGACCAGGATCAAAAACTCAGGGGAGAGCAAATGCTGGAGAGGATGTGGAGAAAGAGGAACACCCCTTCATTGCTGGTGGGATTACAACCTGGTAAAACCACTCTGGAAATTAGTTTGGCAGTTCCTCAGAAAACTGGGCATAGCACTACCTGAGGACCCAGTTATACCACTCCTGGGCATATACCCAGAAGATGCTCCAACATGTAATAAGGACAGATGCTCCACCATGTTCATAGCAACCTTATTTATAATAGCTAGAAGCTGGAAATAACCCAGATGTCCCTCAACAGAGGAATGAATACAGAAAATGTGGTACATTTACACAATGGAATACTACTCAGCTATTAATAATAATGAATTAATGAAATTCTTAGGCAAATGGATGGAGCTAGAAAATATCATTCTGAGTGAGGAAATGCAATCACAAAACAACACAAAAGGAAGGTACTCACTGAGAAGTGCATATTAGCCTAAAAGCTCAGAACACCCAAAATTCAACTCACAGACCACATAAAGTTCAAGAAGAAGGAAGACCAAAGTGTGGATACTTTGATCCTTATTAGAACATGGATCAAAATACCCATGTCTCACAGCCACCTAATAGAATGAACATAGGGTCCCTAATGGAGCAGCTGGAGAAAGGACCCAAGGAGCTAAAGAGTTTACAGACTTGCAGAGGGAACAATAATATGTACTAACCAGTACAGGCAGAGCTCCCAGGATCTAAACCATCAACCAAAGAGTACACATGGCTTCAGCTACATATGTAGCAGAAGATGACCATTTCAGAAATCAATGAGAGGAGAGACTAGGGGTGTTGTGAAGGCTCGATTCCCCAGAATAGGGGAATGAACGTCAGAATTGGGGCAGAGGGTCAGCAGAGGGGGATGGGAGTGGGGATTTTTGGAGGGATAATGCTGAAAGGGGATACAATTTGAAGTGTAAATAAAGCGAATATCTAATTAAAAAAAGAAAAACTTTTAAATACTAACACCTCCTTTTTTATTTTGGAAAGATCCATGGGAAAATACTATTTTAAATATCAAAATATAAAACTTGAAAGAAATAACTATTGCTAATTAATTGGAAAATTTATAGAAAATTATAAAAGTAGAAAAATTATTGAAGTGGGTATTTAAAGAACCAACATAATGTTATCTTCAGATGCTAAGAAAAAAATATTTCCAATTTATGAGTCTGAGTAGTCAAAATTACATTTTAGGAAGTAAAAATGTTTAGTAAAATGCCAGTAAATAGTTCACCTCTAAGACACAGGACCTCACTAGTCCTTTGAATTTGGGTAAGGTGCCTAGCCTGATTTCTATCTTGTTGCGTAGACCTTAAGTACAATTAGACAGCTCTTGGTTAGTGCCAAGATAACAGTACCACTATTGCATTCGTAGGTCTGTCCTACCACCCTTGTCTTCATTGTGTATCAAAGGTGTTATTATAAAGTAGGATCATTGGTTGCTTCCCTCCTTCGGATACTTGCATAGAAAGTTCAATACAACTCCATCAAAGGCTCAGGGTACATCTCCAGAATGGAAACCTGCTGTAAGATTGTATCTCTTAGAAATGATAGAGAAGCTGAACTTGTGGTACCTCAACAGTGTGACTGACTAAAGCAGACCTGAACAAGTACAGCATCAATTCTTGTGTTAACTTGGAAAGGGAAAATTTTATGGGGCTCCATCAGTGCCATTACTCAACCTTGAAATCACATACAAGTAACACTAAACATACTGAACAAATTGTGTGTGTGTGTGTGTGCGTGTGCGCGTGTGCATGTGCGTGTGCGTGTGCGTGTGCGTGTGCGTGTGTGTGTGTGTGTGTGTGTGTGTGTGTGTGTGTGTGTGTGTAATAATGAAAAAGGAGGGCATGACTCTGAGGGGGAGTAGCAGAGAGGACATGGGAAGGGACAAATTGGACTCAGAGTGTTACCAAAACAAAAACAAACAAAGAAACAAAGGATATGAATATGAGAAATATCAATGTATCAGAGACAGTCTGGGAAAGTCAGACTGAAGGAATCAGGGTTCAACATGATCAATATGCACTGAATTATTTAGTTTAGAATTTTCATAAAAATTTTTAAATGTTTTTTTAGGAAACAAAAGGAGCAAGGCACTGCAACCTGTAAATGGTGGGGCAATACAGCTAACTAGGATCAAGAATATGATTTTCCCTTGACTCTGTGTAACAGCCATGAGAGAGAGTTGGCTTTCATTAGAGAAATGCTATGTTTATCCTACTCCTGTTTGTCAGGAATAAAGTTGAAAATGAATATACTGATTTGTGCCTGTTATTGTTTGTGGATGTTCCATTTTAAAGGTGAGGTTTTTTTTTTAAGCTGTTTTTCTTTTCTTTAACCTGTTTTTCTTTCAAGACAGGTTTCTTTATGTAGCACAGGCTGTCCTGGAACTCACTATGTTGGCCATGCTAGACTTGAACTCAGAGATCTACCGGGCTCTGCTCATCAATTATTGGAATTAAAGATATTTTGACTCAGAAATAAGACAAAGCCATTACTCAACCTTACTTCAGATCAATAGTGAGCATCTCACTGACAAGCAACACAAAGGAAATAAGTAAGATATTCTTTATGTGGTTGTATACTATAATCATTCACATGCATTTCAGCCTTTGATATGGGGAGAGTTCCAAGGACATTACTCTATAACTGTTTTATCTCAGCAACATGCGAATGGTTTGATGATGACGAAGACAGTAGATATAAAGTAGAAACACAGTGTAAAAGGGAAGCAGATCTCCTGTTGATACTTATCTTTAATCAGAAATTAAAACTGGGACAGCAACATTAAGACTTAGGACGCTACACCTTTCTGCCCTACTACTCTCTTGTGAGTGCCCCCACATTACTGTCTAGCTTCCTTCTCTTCCTTAGTTGATATCATTCACAGGTTCACAGGCAGTGGGAGCCCTAATCATTCAGTGAGTTGCGGGCAGAATAGGGAAGAAGTTAAAAGAAAATGCTCCAAAGTCTCCTACAGAGGGCTCTACACTGACCTCCCTCACTCTGTAAATTTGGAATTCTTTCTTTAATGAAAATAAATCATGTTCCAGAGAATGTTCAGAGATTCTGATGAGTTTTTATGCAAGTGCCTTCCTGGGCAATGTAGAAAGCAACTGATCTCAATTATAATTAATGAGGGACAGTTAACCTGAAGATGAACCTTTTCCTTCAAGCTGTAAAGGATGCCAGAACATTTGATCCTGTAAATAGTGTAACTGACCAAGAGAATTGCAACACTTTTACTGAAGCAAAACAAATGGAGAGAAGATTCAGTTAGTGCATCGTAAGTTTGATCCCAAAGCTTCAAATTAAATCTCTGTAATTTTGCTGAACACGAGAGCACAAAAAGCAATGTGCAGGTGGACATCGTGGCAGAGACCGCAGAAGACGCCATGGATTCTTCTATTGCCATGCTCTACATAGCAATGCTAGGATTATAGACATCATACAGATAGATCTGGCTTTTTATGTAGGAGCTGGGAATTAAACTTCGGTTCTCTGGCTTGAACAGGTAATCTTACCCAGTGAGGAAGTAGAAGATGAAGTAGAAGATGAGACTCTGGAAAAGACTGACTTTTCTGATACAACAGACAGGTAATCAGGTCCTGTCTGTCACCACCTTTGGAAACATTTGCATCTTAGAGAACTACAATCTATTTATTTCTGGCTAGTTTTTCTGCTTTTATTAAAATACACTTGACTTTCAAAGATATCAAAAATTTTGAATTTCATGTAACAAAAGAAAATAAAAAATATTTTAAAAAAGAATAAAACACTTCAATCTATTTAGCATAACATGAGGATGTAAATAACAGCTTGTCTATCTAGCCTTGAAAGTCCCCAGGCCTCAACCCTAGTGCCACTGTTAAAGAAAAATGAGGAATCCAAAGAAATCTTTCTTCTAAAAGCCAAAAGAAGGAAGAAACATGCAAATATATAGATGCAGCAAGAAAGAAGAAGATAAAGACAACAACACAGAGAAGAGACAAAGAGAGAGGCTACATACAGACGAGTAGGGAGAAAATGAGGAAGAAAATGAGGAAGAAAATGAGGTGCTATCAGCGGTAGAGAGACTCAGCAGCAGCTTATTGGAGGAACAGGAGTCACTCTGCTGAGAGAGGATCTGAAACAGTCTACTCTGACCCGAGGTGGCAAGAGCTGCAGTTTCACCCAAAAGTACATTTAAGTTCCCACTTTCTAAACAGTACCTGAGTGCCTTTCCCTTAACCTGCCTATGTCTTGAGTTTCTCTCCCTCTCTCTTTCCCTTCGTCCCTTCCTTCTTCCTTTCTGCCTTTATCTCTCCCTTCTTTACTTATTTCCTTCCTGTCTTTCTTCCACCTTCATTCCTTCCTGTCTTAGTCAGGGTTTCTATTCCTGCACAAACATCATGACCAAGAAGCAAGTTGGGGAGGAAAGGGTTTATGCAGCTTACACTTCCACATTGCAGTTCATCACCAAAGAAAGTCAGGACTGGAACTCAAGCAGGTCAGGAAGCAGGAGCTCATGCAGAGGCCATGGAGGGATGTTCCTTACTGGCTTGCTTCCCCTGGCTTGCTCAGCCTGCTCTCTTATAGAAACCAAGACCACCAGCCCAAAGATGGCACCACCCACAAGGGGCCCTCCCCACTTGATCACTAATTGAGAAAATGCCTTACAGCTGGATCTCATGGAGGCACTTCCCCAACTGAAGCTCCTTTGTCTGTGACAACTCCAGCTTGTGTCAAGTTGACACACAAACACTGCCAGCACACTGCCCTTTCTTTTTTCTTTCTTTTTTTAAAATTTCTTCCTTCTTCCCTTTATTCTTTCTTCCATCATTCTTGTTTGCAGCAGGGATTTTGAAATATATTCTTAATACATATTTTAAGTACAACTAAGATTTAGAGAGATACTCAGGAAGAAGTTAAGAGCACATGTCTGCTTTCTTCAAGAATTACTTTCTAATGTGTTTTACGTTTACTATTCCTGTGCTGTGCTCACTTATCTCAGTGCTTGATGACACCATGGTTATGCCTGTAACCTTGAGAGGTGAGTCTCTGCTGAAACCATAGTGAGATACTCCCCATCACTGAAAGGAGTAATGTTCTCCTGGTGTTCTTTCCCAGAGGGTTGGGGATTTTTAACCCAGTTCTGGACCCCTGATAACAGCATCTCCACAAGAATCTTCTGTAACTTTTATCACTTTCCTCTCATAAAAATATATATATATAACCTATTAACCCAAGATGTGTAAATTACAGGAGCTACCTACCCCAAGGAAGCAATTAGAAATCTGAACAGGAACTTTTTTTGTCAGTCTTTGGAGCAGAAAACTTATTGTAACGTGGAACAGAAACTAAACTTCAGAGCAATTAAAGTATAGGAAAGGTTTATGGACTTTTCCCTAAAGGGGCTTCCCCTACCACCCAGCCTCTCAGACAGTTTCCAAATTAAAAAAAAAATTGGTATACAGACACACAGGACAACTTGCTAAATTAGGTGCCTATTGACACCCTAAAAACAGATCCCAGCTGCCATGCTCTCAGAGCCTTTCAAGTTCCTCTACAGAGTCTTGGATACTCTCCACAATTCTCACCCCAACCTTGTACGTTAATGCTGTTTAGCATTCTGTTCAGGTACTCTTCCCCTGTGCCTATGTCCTCAAGGATTTTCCCCAGGTTTTTTTTTTCTATTAGTTTCAGTGTGTCTGGTTTTAGCTTATGCTCTAAGATCAAGAATTGACGAATGGGATCTCATAAAATTACAAAGTTTCTGTAAGGCAAAGGACACCGTCAAAAGGACAAAATGCCAACCAACAAATTGGGAAAAGATCTTCACCAACCCTACATCCGATAGAGGGCTAATATCCAATATATACAGAGAACTCAAGAAGTTAGACCCCAGGGAACCAAATAACCCTATTAAAAAATGGGGTACGAACCTAAACAAAGAATTTTCACCTGAAGAAATTCGGATGGCCCAGAAGCACCTTAAGAAATGCTCAACATCATTAGCCATTAGGGAAATGCAAATCAAAACAACCCTGAGATTTCACCTCACACAGTCAGAATGGCTAAGGTTTAAAACTCAGGAGACAGCGGGTGTTGGTGAGGATGTGGAGAAAGAGGAACACTCCTCCACTGCTGGTGGGTCTGTAAGAGGGTACAACCACTCTGGAAATCAGTCTGGCGGTTCCTCAGAAAACCGGACATGCTGTAGCACAGCCTGCTCTGAGGTTGAAGTGGACTGTCTGACTGGGGCTCACAAGCTCCTGAGGACCGACATCTTTGTGGATGCTGTCTTCAGCATTAACCCCGCCCTGGATATCGGGCAGATTGAGGGAGCCTTTATCCAAGGCATGGGATTCTACACCACAGAGAAGCTGAAATACTCCCCAAAAGGTGTGCTCTATTCTCGGGGTCCCAATGACAACAAAATCCTCATTGTTACTGAGATACCAGAGGAGTTCTACATCACTCTGGTGCGCTCTCGAAATCCCATAGCCATCTACTCATCCAAGGGATTTGGTGAGGCTGGAATGTTCAGGGGTTCCTCAGTTTTTTTTTTTAATTTTTTATTCGATATAATTTATTTATATATCAAATGATTTCCCTTTTCTAGCCCCCCCACTCCCCGAAAGTCCCGTAAGCCCCCTTCTCTTCCCCTGTCCTCCCGCCCACCCCTTCCCACTTCCCCGTTCTGGTTTTGCCAAATACTGTTTCACTGAGTCTTTCCAGAACCAGGGGCCACTCCTCCTTTCTTCTTGTACCTCATTTGATGTGTGGATTATGTTTTGGGTATTCCAGTTTTCTAGGTTAATATCCACTTATTAGTGAGTGCATACCATGATTCACCTTTTGAGTCTGGGTTACCTCACTTAGTAGGATATTCTCTAGCTCCATCCATTTGCCTAAGAATTTCATGAATTCATTGTTTCTAATGGCTGAATAGTACTCCATTGTGTAGATATACCACATTTTTTGCATCCACTCTTCTGTTGAGGGATACCTGGGTTCTTTCCAGCATCTGGCAATTATAAATACGGCTGCTATGAGGTCAGGGATACTGATTCCCCCAGATTTTCTTTTGTTGCTGAGAATAGTTTTAAACAAAGAATTCTCACCTGAAGAACTTCGGATGGCGGAGAAGCATCTTAAAAAATGCTCAACTTCATTAGTCATTAGGGAAATGCAAATCAAAACAACCCTAAGATTTCATCTTACACCAGTCAGAATGGCTAAGATTAAAAATTCAGAAGACAGCAGGTGTTGGAGAGGGTGTGGAGAAAGAGGAACACTCCTCCACTGCTGGTGGGGTTGCAAATTGGTACAACCACTCTGGAAATCAGTCTGGCGGTTCCTCCGAAAACTGGGCACCTCACTTCCAGAAGATCCTGCTATACCACTCCTGGGCATATACCCAGAGGATTCCCCACCATGTAATAAGGATACATGCTCTACTATGTTCATAGCAGCCCTATTTATAATTGCCAGATGCTGGAAAGAACCCAGGTATCCCTCAACAGAAGAGTGGATGCAAAAAATGTCGTATATCTACACAATGGAGTACTATTCAGCCATTAGAAACAATGAATTCATGAAATTCTTAGGCAAATGGATGGAGCTAGAGAACATCATACTAAGTGAGGTAACCCAGACTCAAAAGGTGAATCATGGTATGCACTCACTAATAAGTGGTTATTAACCTAGAAAACTGGAATACCCAAAACATAATCCACACATCAAATGAGATACAAGAAGAAAGGAGGAGTGGTCCCTGGTTCTGGAAAGACTCAGTGAAACAGAATTTGGCAAAACCAGAACGGGGAACTGGGAAGGGGTGGGAGGGAGGACAGGGGAAGAGAAGGGGGCTTATGGGACTTTCGGGGAGTGGGGGGGGGCTAGAAAAGGGGAAATCATTTGAAATGTAAATAAATTATATAGAATAAAAAAAATTAAAAAAATTAAACAATCCAAAACAAAGTTATCCATAAAAAAAAAAAAAAAAGAAGTGCTCAACATCATTAGTCATTAGGGAAATGCAAATCCAAACAACCATGAGATTTCACCATACACCAGTCAAAATAGCTAAGGTTAAAAACTCAGGAGACAGCGGGTGTTGGCCAGGATGTGGAGAAAGAGGAACACTCCTCCACTGCTGGTGGGGCTGTAAGATGGTACAACCACTTTGGAAATCAGTCTGGCGGTTCCTCAGAAAACTGGACATGACACTTCCGGAGGACCCCGCTATACCTCTCCTGGGCATATACCCAAGGATTCCCCAGCATGCAATAAAGACACAAGTTCCATTATGTTCATACCAGCCTTATTTATAATAGCCAGAAGCTGGAAAGAATCCAGATGCCCCTCAAAGGAGGAATGGATACAGAAAACGTGGTATATTTACACAATGGAATACTACTCAGCAATTAGAAACAATGAATTCTCAAAATTTTTAGGCAAATGGTTTGATCTGGAAAATATCATCCTAAGTGAGGTAATACAGTCACAAAAGAATACACATGGAATGCAATCTCTGATACGTGGATATTAATTAGCCCAGAAGCCCTGAATACCCAAGGTACAAATCGCATAACAAAAAACTCCCATGCTGATGCTCATGTCTTAGCAATGTCACAGATATTTAACAAACAAAATATCAATGCTTCTTAAGAACAGCATGCTGGGTGATGGTGGAACATGCCTTTAATCCCAGTACTTTGGAGACAGAGGCAGGTAGACTTCTGTGAGTTCAAAGCCAACCTAGTCTATAGAATGACTTCTAGGATTTTCAACATACATAAATAGACTATCACCAAAAATATAACAAATTAAAGCAAAGAAAGGAAAAGAATGGCTAGGTGTACTACAGAGCTATAATAATATCACTTATTGATATAAGTACAGAACTGCTGATCAATGGAATTGGATTAAGACCAAGAATTAAATCCACCAACCCCAGGATAACAGAATTTTGAGAAAGACTCAACAAATACACAATTTGGGGGAGGGGCATGTTTAACAACTGGTGCTGGTCTAAATAAAGAAGAATGCAAATCGATCTACAATTACATCCCTGAATAAAACTTAAGTCCAAGTGAATCAAAGACCTCAATATAAACCAGATAAACTGAATCTGATAGGAGAGATGTGGAGAACAATCTGAACCACTGGCACAGGGAACAATTTCTTGAACAGGACACAATGGGATGGGCACTAATATCATCAATTAATAAATTGGAATTTATGGAACCGAAATATCTTTAAGGCAAAGGATACCATCAATAGGACAAAATGGCTGTCAACCTAATGGGAAAAGACTTTTACCAACCCTCCATCTGACAGTGCACTAATATCCAAAACATATAAAGAACTCAAGTAATTAGATACCAATAAAACATATAACCCAATTAAAACTGGGGTACAAATCTAAACACAGAACTCTCCACACAGGTATCTCAAAAGAAGCATTTAATGTAATGTTCAATATTGTTAGATCCTTAAACATAGCCATCTGTAAAATGCAATAAACAATAACTTTGCAATTTCCTTTGCTTCTGTCAGAATGGCCATGATGAAAGCCACAAGTGACAGATAATGCTGACAAGGACACTCAGCAATGGGAACGCTCTTCCCATGCTGGTGGTAGTAAAGTCTTGCACAGCTTCTTGGATATCAACATGGCAATTTCACAGAAAATTGGGAGTCAGTCTACTTAAAAGCTCAGCTATAACAAATTTGGGCACATATCCAAAATATGCCCTATCACATCAAAAGCACTTACAAAGCTAGGTTCATAGCCACTTAATACATTATAGCCTGTAACTAGAAACAACTGAGATGTTCCTCAACAGGAGAATTGAGAATGGATAAAGAAAATCTGTCTTATTTAAGAAATGGAATATTCATCACCTATTAAAAACAATGCCTTCAGGAAGTTTGCAGACAAATGGATGGAACTAGAAAAGAGCTACCTGAGTGAGGTAATCTTGACCCATGAAAAATATGGAGCTTGCTTATAATTGATATTAGTTGAAAAGGAAAAGATGATCATACTATCATCAACAGGGCGAGAGAGGCTAGGTACAAATGAGGACTATAGGAGGAAACTTAAGGATGTCCCTGTTAAGGTGAACTAGAATTGATTTTTCAGGTGGACTGTGGGAGATAGTGCTTGATCATAAAAGTGAGCAAGTTGGGGAATGGTGAAAATACTTTGAGACCTGACAGAAATTAAGGACAGAATTTTGTGGATGAGATAGAAACCTAGTCAATAGAAACTTTATGGAATCTATGACAGCAGCACAGAATCCGTCACTGGCAGCTTCCTAGAGGGAAATGGACAGAGCTACAAATCTTCAACCTCCAGTTTGCTTTGCTTGCAAAGTGTTCTGGGACTGGAATCTGTCATAATTAACATCAAAGAGACCAGAGAGATTTTATCTATGCAACTGATGATAACAGAAGCAGAGTTCTACACACAAACATAGCCAGAGCTCTGAAAGTCATTCAGCTTGGATAGGGAGGAATCGTAGGAACTGGAGGGTTATGGACACCATCAGAACATGGGCTAGAAAATCAAATAGCTGGGACTTATAGGGAATCACAGAGATCAATGTGCTTGTAGAGATGTGACGTAGGTCCTTTGCATATTTTTTAATGGTTTCATAGCGTGATGTTACTGTAGGAAGCCTATCAGAGTAAAGAAATAGACACAATGGAATATTATTCAGCTATTAAAAGCAATGAATTCATGAAATTCTTATGCAAATGGATGGAACTAGAAAATATCATCCTGAGTGAGGTAACCCAATCACAAAAGAACACACATGGTATGCACTCCCGGATAAGTGGATATTAGCCCCGAAGCTAGGAATACCCAAGATACAATTCACAGACCAAACCAAGCTGAAGAAGAATGACCAAAGTATGGAGACTCTTGTCCTTCTTAGAAGGGGGAACAAAATAACCACAGGAGGTGATATAGAGACAGAGTGTGGAGCAAGACTGAAGGAAAATCCATCCAGAGACTGCCCCACATGGGGATCCATTCCATATACAGTTACAGAATCCAGACACTATTGTGTAGGCCAAGAAGTGCTTGCTGGCAAGAGCCTGATACAACTGTCTCCTGAGAGGCTCTGCCAGTGCATGATAAACAGAGTAAGGGATGCTCTCAGCCAACCATTAAACTGAACACAGGGTCCCCAATGGAGGAGCTGGAGAAAGGACCCAAGTTGCTGAAGGGGCTTGCAGCCCCATAGGAATCAACCAGTACCCCAGAGGTCCCAGGGACTAAACCACCAACCAATGAGTACACATGGAGGGAACCATGGCTCCAGCTGCATATGTAGAAGAGGATGGCCTTGTTGGACATCAAAGGGAGGAGAGGCCCTTGGTCTTAAGAAGGCTCAAAGCCCCAGTATAGGGGAATGCTAGGAGAGGGAAGTGGGAGTGGGTGAGTTGGTGAGCTTGGGAATGGGAGCTGGGTTAGGAGGGTTTTGGAGGAGAAAAATAGGAAAGGGGATAGCATTTGAAATGTAAATAAAGAAAATATCTAATAAAAAAGAAAAATGTAAATAATAAAATAACCAATAAAATCTTTTTAAAAGGAAGAAAGAAAAAGAAAATATTGTCTGTTCCCTTGCTAGGTAGATCCTTGCATGTAGGATTGTGAGGCCTGCATCAGCTCCACCCCAGGGCACTGCTGCTCAGAGAAGCAGGACACAGGAATTGAGTGAGATTACTCCAAGCCAATGCTGGGTGCCTGTTGGGCAGTAGGGAAGCCCTGGGACCCTGCTCAGGCATGGGGAAGAGAAGTCTGAGGTGCTGGACAGCTGGGGCTGGCTCAGGGTAGTCAGGCTTGCAAAGAGGTTGGGGCAATCTGGTTCTCTCACTATGGGACACCCAAGTGATTCTGTGAGCCATGGAAGAGCCTAGAGAAGAGTGGGGTCCTGTGGGCTGGATCTAGCCTGGGGTAGGGGCAAGGGGGAGCTCAAGATGGTCCCACGATAGAGTCTTTGGCTTGATGGTGATAGACTTGGCTTGAACTTGGTGGTAGCCATTACTGCGAGTGCAGATGCCTTCTACGGGAGGTTGGACAGCTGTGTCTATAGGTGAAGGACTTCTCCATGGCTCCCCAAGAAAAGATCCCAATGAAAAGATGCACGGCTCTAAGGCATTTATTGTCATGGCAGAAGTTGGATATGTAGAACCACACCCCACTTCACAGAATGGGCCTGAGATAAGTCACCTTTTGCAGGAAGGAGTGTCTGGGAAGGGAAGCTTATTGGCTGCACCCTCCAGGCCTCTATGTAGCTCATTAGCATGGAGATCTGTCTTGAGCAGACATGACCTGTGGTCACATCCTTTTCCTCATCTACATGTGGAGGGCTTAGGGTGTTGTCAGTACATGAGTGATGACCACAAATGGGGCAATGGGCTGCAGCTAGTGACAGGTGCCTGGATCCAGGATCAGGCAGAGCTCCTACTGTCCCTTCAGGGTCTCTGGGGCTTCTTTCCTTAGTTCTACTGGGGACCATGCTGCCTTTCACTGTCCCATACTTACTTCCTGACATCACCCCACCTCGTTACCCAGCCTCTCTGAATCTGTGGATTGTAGCATGATTATTTTTTATTTTACAGCTTATAAGTGGATATTCTCATTTATAAGTGAGTACATATCATGTTTGATTTTCATGCTCTGGTTTTCCTCAATCACAGTGATTTTTATTTTCTAATTCTGTTCAGCATGACTCTTTAGCCTACTCACGGGAACTTTCTCCTCATACTGGATTGCCTTTGTCCAGCCTGATGCCATCAAAGGTGTCTATTCTTATTGTAACTTGTTATGAACTCTTAGTTTGTTGTCCACGGGAGGCTAGATCTTTCTGAGGGAAGGCAGCAGGGGCAGTGGACCTTGTTTTTGGCAGATCTGTGTGACAGGACAGGTGGTAAGGATATACTTGGGGAGGGTTGGGAACAGGAAGCTGATGTAATATATGAGAAAAGAGTTTTTTTTTTTAAGGCCAGAAAGGATGTTGCTAATGGCAGAATTTGAAGAATGCCTATTTGTTAATGTTTCCTCTCACCATGGAGATAGTGTCACTGTTCACACCTAGACTGTTAATACTTATATTATCAATGTGTGTATCCTCTGAGGAACAAAAGGCACTCAGCCAAGAACATTTTCATCTTTGTAGAAAAAGAGAATTTATTCTTAAGAAAAATTGCTATAAATTACGTGTGATAGACATGTAACTCCTCAGGAAAATGAGGAATCCAGAGATATTCTTATAAATATATGCAAAGAACATAATTGTACAAATTAAAGTATTTTAATGAATCTTCTGAAAACTGGATGTTATAGAAAATGGCATGGAGGAGCTAGAGTAGGGGAGATCATCATGCAAAGAAAATGAAGCAACTGGGCCACAGGCCTGTGATGACAGGTTTTAAATACATTTTATTTGAAAGAGGATATTAGTGATACATAAGAGATGATTGCACTGTGAAATTTCATATTTCTGTGTTACGTACTTGTCACATTTACCATTCATTATCACAAATATTTCTTCTTAATAGTTTATATTTCTACAACCATTTCAGCCCAGTAATGACACTGGAAGAACTGTATTGTTTTCATTTGAGAAGGAATAAACAACAGCTTGGAGCTATAAACAACATTATGCTGTGTGAGATCCAGTCGAAATGTAACTCACTGGATACTTCCAGTCTCAGAGAATTAACATTTTTTTTTTTTACAGAATGTAGGAGTAAGCCTTCCTTCAGAGTCTCTGTTTGTGGAATTCATCTGTATATACTGAAAGTCTGTATGTTACAAACAAGTTGCCGTGTGATTTGCCCTCATAAAGTTTTACATGTATATACATTTCAATGTTCTTATGATTAGAGGTATATATATATATATATATATGATTAATACCAGATTAATTTGACTGTAATTTGTCAGCTGTGGAAAGCCTTTTCTGAGCTATGCAAATTGCCTCACCTGTATTACTTGATAAACATAATTGTTGGTTTGTTTAGACAGGATTAGGGCATGGTCCCTCACTAGCATGATAATTTGAATCCTTCTCCCTCAACCTCTTGAATGATGGTTTTTAATCTTCCTAATACTGCAGACCTTTAATTCAGTTCATCATGTGGCCCCTACCCATAAAATTATTTTTGTTGCTACTTCATGATTATAATTGTGCAACTTTTATGAAATATAATACAAATGTCAGACATACAGCTCTATGAAAGTGTCATCTAGCCCCAATGGGGTTGCAACCCCCAGGTACAGAAGCCTGGTCTTGAAAGACAGTGTCAGTGTCAGAGAATTGCCCCTGCCCTGCCCTGCCCTGCCCTGCCCTGCCCCTGCCCTGCCCTGCCCTGCCCCTGCCCTGCCCCTACCCCTTCCCTGCCCTGCCCTGCCCCTGCTTCTTCACCTGCCCTGCTCCTGCCTCTGCCAAGCACCCACAAAGGCCCCTGCCCAGGCCCCTACCTTTGCCATTGCCTTTTGAGTGCTAGGATTAAAGATTTTCCCCTCCATATCCTGGGATTTCTGTGAGTCTTTTTTATTCTTGCTTTGTTGTGTTTTAATCTACTGACTTTAGGAAAACTCTCTTTTTGGCTAAGGTAACATTGAAAACTCCTTGTAAAAGGGAATGCTTGAACTTCCATTTGTCCTGTTCACATATCCCAGGTGCAGTGGTTTCCAGAATGTTGCATACATTCTGGTAATACACCATTATCAGCTGTTATCTTCTGCTTCTCACCGGTACAGGGCTTAACCACCAATGTTAGGTTGTAAATTTCTCTGAAAAAGGCACTGATTCTAATTTAAAACTCTGGAATGTTTCAAAGGCTAGAATCTCAAAAGATAAAAGTCTAAAATATTCCCCAAACTCCAATACAGGAAGCTTTAATGTTAAAACCATGAGAACCTAAATTACCCAACATCACTAAGAAAAGAAAGATGAGAACACATAACATAAGCAATGGGATTAGAAAGCTAACTACTGAGGACTGGGTCCATAATAGGATATGCTAGAAATAAAATCCTCAGTGTGGAAATGCATAACTGGTGTTGGTATTCATGTTGGTATTCAGCTGAGGAAATTCTATATAATGGAAACTGGAACTGTCTGATTGCCTGCTGAAAGGCTGCACCAGGTACATCAGGGCAAAGTCAGAATATATCCTCAAAGCTTCTACATGATATGGGAACTTAAGTAACTCAGGGAAATCATGAGCACATACATAGATCCCAACAACTCAATCAGCCTATGCCCTCTTATTGCCGATCTGCATAGAATCCTGTTTCAAACATGACTCTTATTCCATTTAACATTCTTGACATTATTTCTTTTTGCTGTTATTCATGGAAAAAGATTTGCCTTTGTCAAATATTTTTCATCATGTAAAGAAATCTTCCATATAATCACCTCTACTCTGCAAGTTTTTATATAACCTAAAACCAGATCTATGCAGAACATGGTAGGACCATAATGGACCAGGTAGGGGAGGCTCCTCTGAAGCACTGTGGATAACTGTAGCATTCCTTTTACTTTGGAAGTTTTTCTACTAATACAGAGAAATATTCTTGAAGTGTAAGCAGTACACAAGAGATGGGAGATGCATGAGAGGAAGATCCACTTACCTAATTAGCTTAAGACTTGAGTTGAATCCACAATGGTGTAGAAAAATTCAGAGAGAATGGCATTTTACTGAAAGGGACCTCTACACATAGATGGGAACTGAAGACCAGACAATGTTTGGAATCTCTAGGGTCAGAAAGACTGGTGTATAAAGCTGCCAATGAAAAAGATCATGTCTCAAAGCAAGCCATCACTCAAGAAATGACTTCTAAGAATTATACTATCAATGCATGCTGTAGAAATAATAATGAAATACAGACAAAAAATATCACCCACACAATCACTACTCAACATATCCAAAATTGGAAATCCGGAAGTTACATGTTACATCTTTATTGGCTAAGTACTATTTAGTAGCTATATTCTTATTTGAACATGATGTAATGATCCCTCAGGAACTCTACTTGATAACTGGAGTTGCTTTGAATTCTTGTTCTGTTACCCCCATAAAATCCAAAGGAAATTCCTCCCCCTTCATGCTCAGCATACTACTCTTTCTAGGTAAAAAGGGGATGCATCTCATTTCCAGTGCAACTGTCACCAATGTTTACTTCAGTAGAGCATCCAAGGAAGTATTGCAGCTATTTTCACTTTTTTTGTCTAGTGGAAAGAAGACAATCTATGATAATATGCCCCAAAATGGAACCCCACACAACATGCTTCTTCTGCTCAGGTTCCCTACTTACCTGTGGCCAGTAGTATATCTTGTGGGATATGCACTGAGTCCTTGCATTCTTCTTTATCTGACTAGCTGCTGATTTCTCTTGTTTCAAAAGCTTAATGAAATCTTTTAAGGGCATGCTTACTGAAAAGGGGCCTTCCTGCCCCTGCATGGAGGCACAGACCTGCAAACAATACAAGGTTACTGTTGTCAGTGAATCTGTGGATGCTGATTCCTGCCCTCAACCTGCTTCTGAAGATTATTGGTCTACGGGTTAGCTCATTTGTCTAGGCCTTATGTCTAATGATCTTTTCCTGCCTTACACTAGTTCTGTTCCCTAAAGTCAATAAGAAATGCTGTGTTTTCAAATATTGAGTCACTGTTCTTAGAGAAGCACAAAGATATGTTCCTGTGAGCTCTGCACACTGTATTTTTGTCAGCTGCTAAATTCATTGAAGGAGCATTAGCTTTTCTTAAATGGGCCAGCTTATGTTTCCAGATAGCCCTAACATTACCTGATGGTCCTTCAAGTACATTGTCTCAAAGAAGCACAAGGTCTCTGCTCTTATGCTCATGACATGATATTATGGGAGCAGTATACTTGGAATGCAGTTTTAATCATGAAAGGTTTCATGGAACATGATACTTAACTCTCAGTGTGTCTTGGTCAACACATTTACCCTAGCACTAGAGAAACAGAGGGAGAAAAATTCATCTTATTCCAAGGCCAACCAGGACTACATTAGGAAACCATGTTGCATGTGACAAATACAAGACACCAACCAACCCAGTAACTGAACAAGGAAACAAATGATAACCCAAACAAAAAAATCTTAAATAAAAGGAAGTAATGTTTTTACTTGATGTCTAGGAGGTGTGTTTGAAATTTTTCAGCTCCTTGGCTAATTCTGTCTATGACTGAATTATGCCAATCAAATTTGGAAAACAGATCCAATGAATTATCTACATTAAGTCTATCTAAATTCGAAAATTTTGACTGAAGCACCATTATTCACCAAGGAAATTCTATGTGTATAATACTGTGTGTAGACATCTACCAGCCATACTGAAACATCAAAACCTTACCCTACCATTATGACTACTCAGTATTCTAGACATAGAATCATGACATGTAGTAGTCAATTTGGTAACCCATGTAGTCAACATCATCCCCAGTTTCTGACACACAGGTCCTGTATCATAAGAGAGTGCTGTGAACCCTGTTTTGAAATGTGTAGGAGAGGATGTAACACAGTTCTCATGATTACAATCTAAGCAACTCCCTGACCAAGACATATCTCAGACCTAAGGTATCTTCTGTAAACCTTAAAGACTTTGCCATATGTCAATTCCTCAATCTCTTTCCTAACATGTAAATGGACTAGATTTAATTATGCTCCTCAAACCCAATTAATGGGCTCCTCTCTACTGTACTCACATTTATTTGGAGCCATATTTCTTATTCATTATAAATAGTTTCACTTCAGGAATACAATCTCATTGATATAAAACAGCATAAGCCAGAAACCGAAACAAAACAAAAACCCCTACTTTTATCCAAACCCAGATGATTGCTGCCTTTCCTCCTAACTAAGCCATCGATTATCCCAGGTAATCACCATGATAAGTGAGCACAAATTAGTCAGACTATACATGAATCTCCTCATGTTTCTGCCACTAGATTTCTACTTCTCCATCATGGCAAACTTGACCTTGTCGTGCCTAGTGATGAGAAACTGCTTCAAGACCAACTGAGAAATCATCTGATCCTTGCTCTGCTTTTCTGGCTGAGACCATGAGGTAAACATCTCCATAGAGTTTGCAGCTCCTGCTTTGCCCAGCAGTCATTGTTAATTGGAGACAAGATGAACTTAGGAATGGTGAGTTATAGATGTCTTCTCACTCTAGAGCAAAAACATGAGTTGGAATAAACTCTAGATTGTCTATATGAAAGTTTTTGGATGTTGACTTGGGCTTAAGCCCAGGAGTCTATAAATTGGGATGCCATTTTGCTGACAATATTTAGAAAGATTCAAGTATGGCAGTATCTGTTTTTCAACTTGAGGACCAGTACAAACAATGGGTTGATGTACTATATAGTTATGACTTAAGAAGAATTAGATGAAGAAGAGGATAAGAAGGAGAAGAAGCAGGAGGAGGAGAAAGAGGAGGAGGAGGAGGAGGAGAAAGAGGAGGAGGAGGAGGAGGAGGAGGAGGAGGAGGAGGAGAAGAAGAAGAAGAAGAAGAAGAAGAAGAAGAAGAAGAAGAAGAAGAAGAAGAAGAAGAAGAAGAAGAAGAAGAAGAAGAAGAAGAAGAACCTGATTAAAGTAAAAAGTCAACTAAGATTTTTGTCACAGATTTATGGTTTTATGTTTTTCACAGTTTTATTGTTTCTATGGAAAGGTTTTGGGCCTGCTTCTATGAATTTTGCAGGAATTTGATATTGGGCTGGGACAATGAAGTAGATTCAAGGAATTACCACAGGGGAATGTATTGTATTTATCTGGAACATCCTGATAAACCACTAAACATACTGACCATGGGATGTTGTTTCCTACCTTGCTTTATTACTTTGCTTTTGTCCTTTTTGTTACATGACTACTTTGTTTATGCTTTGTTTGTTCCTGTAGTCTTTGTATGTACCTGGAATGATATAAAAGCAGACTGGAAAAAAAATAAAGTGACTTTTAGCTTCAGGACTGGCTGGAGTCATGCTGCAGTGTTATCTAATAGTTTTTTTTTTCTTTTTAATCCTTGCTCTTTCTCTAGAGAACCGGTTGACTGACTGAGCTAGCTGTATTGGTCAGGTTTCCTGACAGCTATTATTTCATTGTACTCCTATACAAATGCTTCTTGTTATGAAGGCTTGATAGATGCTCCAGTGTAGGGGACTTGAAACTGAGGAGGTGGGAAGGGTGGGTAGAGGAGCACCCTCATAGAAGTAGTGGGAGGAGCATGGGATAGGTGCTATGGCGGAGGGCTGGAAAAAGGGATAACATTTGAAATGTAAATAAAGAATATATTCAATAAAAACAAAGAAAAATGTTTCCAAGGAAGAAAAAAATGGACAGAACAGCAGATACAAAATAGAAAGATTCTTGACTCAATAGGGAGGAAATTCTGAACCAAGGATGGGTGGGCCTATCCGCGAGGTTATCTACTCCTCTCTTGGAAAAGGTGAAGTTATTTTAATGCTTCTCAAATTTTAATTCATCCTTGAGCGATAGTTATTTTTAGTGTTTTTCAAAATTTAGTTCATACTTGAGTATCATTCTAAAGTATCAGAGAATAATACTTTCATAATAAAAAATATTTAAAGTGAATGACCAGCAATATTAAATTCACAGCGAATCAAATATATTTATATATATATATATATATATATATATATATATATATATATATATATATATTCATAAACACACATAGATAGTACCCAAGCTACTGTTTCATTTAGAGTTTACAATATCAACCACTTGAACAGAATTGCTGCTCAAAGAAAATATTTAACCATTAAGCACCACATATAATTCACCCCATAATTGTGATGAGGAGTCTCTCAAGCTTACAAAACACACAATACAGACACACACACACACACACACACACACACACACACACACAGACTCACTTCCACTCCCACACTCAAGACCACAAAGAAGGTTGGGATTATGTCAGACCTCCTGTGCCTGGGGGCAGCAGTGTACCACTTTCTCATTAGTTCTCAAAGTCATAGAAGAAGGGTCGGGAGGGTCTCCAGTCCCAGCAGCCAGTAGCCTAAGAAGTCCAAGGTCAGTCTGGCCTAAGAGAAGAGATAATACCTAATAAGAGCATCAAATAGGGGAGATCTTTTCCTGCTGACTGAATCATAGAGGAAATCTTAACACAGCCCTAGCTCTGCATGTTTAATGCAATGCTTGATGATTCCCTGGAAGGAAAATACATCCTAGGGATGCATTGTCAGTCGCTTCAGTGAAAGTGCTACATTTGAAATGAATACCAAGACTGGCATTTATCTCCCCTGACTTCTGATCCAGTCTACTCACATAGTACTCATTCAAAACTCATTAAAAGTTCTTGGCTTCCATCAACCCAGGAGGACACATGACTCCAGCTGCGTATGATATGTAGCAGAGGAGTGCCTTGTTAGGCATCAATGGGAAGTGAGGTCCTTAGTCCTGTGAAGACTTGATAGTTGCCCCAGAGTAGGGGGATTGAGAATGGGGAGGTGGGAGTGGGGTGTGTGGAGGAACACCCTCATAGAAGCAGGAGGAGGGAGGATGGGATAGGGGGTTTCCAGGAGGGGGAGAAACAGGGAAAGGGGATGACATTTGAAGTGCAAATAAAAAAAATATCCGATAAAAAAAAGAAAAATATTCTTGACTTCCTGATATATTTGGTACTCTTCAGTGAACTCTGTAGAATCCTTCACAGTGGAATCAGAAAGAAGGCAGGGAAAACCCAGAAGTTGTCTGTAGTAAAATACAGTAAAGATGGAGGCTAAGAGGAGCTTATCACTTTCAGTTGGTAGGGGCATATATGTAATTTTTTGAAAGTATGGACCTTAAGTGAGCACTGTAGTCTAGGGAGAAATCAAAATGTGTGACAAAATCAGGTAGTCTTTGTAATTTTCTCCCTCTCCCTTTGGTCTCCTTTTCCTTCTCCTATTTGCTCCTTTCCTCCTCCCCCATCACTCGTTTGCTCGGTTTTTCAAACGGCTGTGTGGTAGCCTCGTCTCCTCACAACCTCACTAAGTTCTTCAGAACAATCATGTACTACAATCCAATGGTTTCCCACTCCTCAGTGCTGAGGTCCTAGAACTTCACTATTTCCGGGATCCTGTCTTGGTTTTGTTCTGTTTCCTTTTGAGATGTTGCCTGCCTGTGCATGCCTCGCTATAATAGTTGTGCCTGTTCCCAAACCCACAAGACCACTAAAAAGCCAACTCCATTGCAATCACACACACTCTATTTACAAGCCACATGCAGCCCAGCATTCTCAGCAGGACATAGTTTTATTGGAAATCATAAGCAAGCAAGGAGGTTACTAGATTGGCACACACGTGGTTGGGGTGCCATTATGGCAACTTGTTGCCCTTTAACACAATTGGTTAGTGCTGGGAGTCAAACCATAAACTTAACTTTTGCCTTTCTCCTGATTGGTGGTTGTTAGGAAGTGAAGTACCAGGGGCAGGCTTGAAAACTGGAAGTGCAGATTTGTTGGGGAGTAACTTGGAAACTGGTGCTAGGTGCCTGCTCATTGGTTAACTCCAGTTCAACCTTAGGTCAGGATCTCTAATGTGGATTAAGAATCTAAGATCTTGTCTCTCATAGTGGTCCTACTATGGGGATCAGGTTGATCTGAAATTGACACACACTTTCCTCTACCTCCCAAGTGTTGGAATTAAAGGTGTTTGCCTTGTGAATGACTTTTTTTTCCCCAATTGGTAGATGTTTGTCTCACACAGGGGTGTTCTTTGCGGTTTTTAAACACTATAGCATTCACTCCTCGATGAAAACAATGCATATTTCCAGAAATATCATAAACAGCATATATCTCTTATACTTGTAAAATTAAACTAGGAGATGGGACAGCCTTTAGTCAGGTCTCACCATTCTTATAACAATGCATTTTACTAAAATCTTGAAAGCCTTCTTTGTATTTGTCATTTGCCTGTGAAATATGCTGTTATATCAAAATGAAATTTTATTTTGAAAAGATTTACATATTATTTCTTTTTTATTTTGGGGGGCATGAATTGTTTTAGCTCCACATATGTAATGCTCGCTGTGTGAATCCAGTGCCTGCAGAGGACAGGAAAGGATGGGTGAATGCCTTGTAATTGGAGTACCAGGCAGATCTACACTACCATGTGGGCCTGGCGAACTAAAGTCATGTCCTCTGCATCACCACTAAGTGTTCTGTCTCTCTACAGCGCCACCTTTCAAGATCCCTCAACTGAAAATTTTCTATAACCAAAGCACACAATAAGTATCAACAAGGCAACCAAAATGCAGAGCAAAAAGTGCATTGAAGGCTACAATATGTTTGAGAACATCTCTAATGGCTTTGCAAGCACAAACTGAGGTGACTGTGTTTGGACCACATTTACTCATGTTCAAGATTTGGCTGTCTCCACTCTGCCTCTAAAGAGCTTTTGCAAATACAGAGTCAGCTTACTCTTGTGCTTCTAAGATCTGGTCTTGACAGTGAAAATAATGTTATTCTCTACATCATATAGTTATAAAAATCAAAGAAGGTGTCAAGGTAACAATATAGCAATAACTCATAAATTGTTATCACTGTTAATAAAAAGACATGTCTGCCATTTCATATATCTTCCAGAATTCAAGAAGATGAGTGCACAATGCAGTAGAAAACAACCATAACATCTAGCGTCTCCTCCATACAGAGGAAAGGATGGAGTGTGACGTGGCATCTTTGTTATGACCCAGTACTGTGAAAATTAGAGAAGACCTTAACTGAGATGCCTACCTGGGGGAGTTTTAAGAACACAAATGGAAGGCATCTCTCTTAACCTGTCTAATGAGGTCACTGAAAATCAGTCTGAAGTGAGAACTTTGGAAGCAGAAAAATTGATAGGAAATGTACACATATGAATCAGTACAAGATAAATATGCCCCTATTTGCCTGGCTTTGAGGGGGGTCTTAATTAGGGTTTTACTGCTTTGAAACAGACACTGACTAAGGCAACTCTTTGAAAGGAAAACATTTAATCAGGACTGGCTTAGAGGTTCAGATGTTCAGTCCATTATCAACAAGGTGTGAGCATGACAGACATGGAGGAGGAGGAGCTCAGAGTTCCACCTCTTGTTCCAAAGGCAAAGAGAAGATTGGCTTCCAGGCCCCGAGGACGAGGGTATTAACCCCCATGTCTACAGTGAAACATTGACTCCAACAAGACCACGCCTACTTCAAGGCCACACCTTCTGATAGTGCCACTCCCTAGGCCAAGCATATAGAAACTATAACAAGGAGTTACTAGGGACACTTTATCATATCTGGCTGATACATCAGTGAATATAAGGGGACAGAAAGAAGATAGAAGATAGTCAGGCACAATTAAGAGAGCTGGACACAGGAAAGACAGCTACTATTATCCAGTTCTCTGGGTGGCATAAGACTGAGTCCACTGTTGAGTTAAGAATGAGTCAGATCAGTGAAACCTCAGCACTGGTGTTATCTTTAAGTCTTGTGCGGATCCACTCCAAGAGACACAAAGATGTAAGAAAGGCTGTGGGACTTGAAAAATACAGAACAGTACACATATACAATTAACACATATGAATCTTTTTAAAAATGTTTGTCATTATACATTTAACTCTTAACAAAATAGAATGAGGTGAATATTTACCAGTGAGAATGGGATTTTAGCGGATGCAACAAGTATGACCCCATTGCCACAATGTTCAAAATGCCACGGCTCTGAAGACAATCAATTTCCCTACTTGGGAATAATAACCTCACAGACATGAGCACAGGAATGGTCTCACACTGCTATAGACACTTGTTGCTGTTTCTGCCTTTAACATTGCGTAGTTTTGGAATATATTGCATGCATTTGGATAACCAAATACTCAATTCTTAAGCACATCATACACATACTTCTTAGTCATTGTCATTCAAAGAGTCTTAAATGTCACAGTATCTCTTAGGATGAAGTACCTTGTCAACTGTAATTTTTTCCCATCCTGACAGATACAGTGGGATGGATCCACTGGTATCATCTTCCTGGGAAAGTGTATGAACTCTCATTAAACACAACTCCAAGTACGTAGAACTTTAAAAAACTTTCCTGAAATGTTGCATTTCACCAGTCCACTGTTGAACACTGTGTATGCTAATGATGTCATATATCATATACCTGTGATCATCATATGGAGAACTTTAGATCTGAAGCTACCTGTTGTGGTGGTCCATGCCTTTAGTCCCACCACTCTGGAGGCAGATACCAGAGGATATCTGGAGTTTGAACTCAGCTGGGTATACATAGCAAGTTCTAGTACTGCACTGAAATATCATGTCTCAAACAAACAACAGTAAAACTAAGCAAACTGAACCTGTACCAAAGGAAATCTGCCAACTAAACAAACTAGCGAGGCTTCCAAGGACACTAAAGTTTCCCCAGGTCTTTGTTTGAAAATGAGTATCTTAGATAATTAAACAATATTAATCATATTTCCTGTGCGTATGATTTTCAGATTGGGAAGCAAAAATATAAAGAACAGGTTTGAGATAAGTTTGTGATGGCATTTCACTGAATCACACCTCAGTCAGCATCAGTGTTGACAAATATTGGGTGATGTTTGTTGAGATTATAGTCACAAACCATGATTTTATGAGTTTCATATAGAGATACCAGCTATCATTCATTTCATTCCCTCCCTTCCTCCCTCCCTCTCCTCCAGTTTCTTTTCTTTCTTGCAGCCTTTTTTGGTTTTCTTCTAATTTCTATCTATCTATCTATCTATCTATCTATCTATCTATCTATCTATCTATCTATCTATCTATTTTTCCTTCTGTCCTTCCTCCCTCCCTCTCTTCTTCCCTCCCTCTCTTCCTCCCTCCCCCTCTTCCTCCTTCCCTCTATTCCTTCCTTCCTCTCTTCTTTCCTTCCTTCCTTCCTTCCTTCCTTCCTTCCTTCCTTCCTTCCTTCCTTCCTTCTATCCTTCTGTCATTCCTTTCTTCCTTCTTTTCTGTGGTGGTTTGAATAATCTTGGCCTATTGCAAGTAGCACTATTAGGAGATGTTACCTTGTTTGAGTAGGTGTGGCCTTGTTGAAGGAAATGCATCACTGTGGGAGTGGAATTTGAAACTCTGCCCAGTGCAGAAAAGACCATCATCCTGGTTGCCTTTAGAAGACAGTCTCTCCGTATTCCAATCAAGATGTAGAACTCTCAGCTCCTTCTCCAGAACCATGCTTGCTTATAGGCTGCCATGCTTCCTGACATGATGATAAAGGACTAAACCTATGAAACTGTAAGCCAGCCCCAATTAAATGCTTGCCTTTATAAGAGTCACCTTGGTTATGGTGTCTCTTTACAGCAGTGGAAAACCTATTTAAGACAGAAATTGGTCCCAGGGACTGGGGTATTGTTGTAATAGGCCTGGCCATGTTTTTGTTTGGAGGAATGTAGATTTTTGAGACTTTGGGTTTGGAAAGCACTGTGATGCTTTAAGTGGCGCTTGATGGACCATCCCAGGTAGTAGTAGTTTTGAAGTCATGAAAGGGTCATGGAAAGCAGCCAAGGCTTGGCACTGTGAGAGGACAGAAAAGGCCATTGGTAAAGGTACAGGTTACGAAGCAGTTCATGGCCCAGGATTGAAGGGGTCATGCTTCTTTCATGCTTGAGGCTTGGAAAAGTTCCTAAGCCTCTTCTAGAAACTTGGGGTCAAAATGCCTCCTTGTTAGCTGCTTGATTATGGCTTCTGTGAAATAGATTGTTTGCTTTACTTCACCCTGACAGCTGCCAACCAAGATAGTGTGTGTGTGTGTGTGTGTGTGTGTGTGTGTGTGTGTGTGAGAGAGAGAGAGAGAGAGAGAGAGAGAGAGAGAGAGAGAGAGAGAGAGAGAGAGAGAGATCGAGAGATCTTTGCCTTAAAATGTTCTTTGTAAAATGAATTCCAATGAGAAGTGTTTCTCTTCAGGAAATAGTCTAATAAAGACTCTATTGGAACTTTGATTATGCTTAATGGTCTTTTGAACTCTGCCTACAATTGCAGTAGATACGAAAAAACTATTAAAACACAAAACTTATTTAAATGATGGTCCAAGTGACAACTTAAATCATACTAAATTAAAACTCTTATGAAACGTCATAGCACAGAGACACACATGCTGTGTGGAAACATTGGTCAAGACTGTGATAGAGCATCCAGTGTGATGAAATATTTAAGAATAACAAACAAACAAAAAATAAATGATGTAAAATATGCCAAGAGAAGTCTGATTATTTCCCAGTTTTCTGAGGATCTCCATATTGATTTCCATAGTGGCTATACAAGTTTGTACTCCCACCAGCAATGCAGAAGTGTACCACTTGTATCCATGCCACCATGAGCTGTCACAATTGTTATTGATCTTAGCTATTCTCACAGGCCTAAGATGAAATTTGAAAGTTGTTTTAATTTGATTTCTATGATATCTAAGGATGTTGAACATTTCTTTAAGGGTTTATCAGCCATTTGAGACTCCTCTATTGAAATGTCTGATTGGATTTGTTTCCTATTTTTAAATTTTGATTATTTTGTTTTTTATTTCTAATTTCTAGAGGAGATATACATATGTACATATATGTGTGTGTACATACACACACATACATGGAGTGAGAGAGAGAGAGAGAGAGAGAGAGAGAGAGAGAGAGAGATCTCCTTTCACATGTGGTGTTGTTAAAAAAATCTTTTCAAATTTCTGTGGAGTGCTTTGTCTGGCTATTGGTGTCCTTTGCCTTACAAAAGCTTTACAGTTTTATAAGGTTTATTAATTGTCGGTCTTAGTACCTACACTATCAGCATTCTCTTCAGAAAAACTTACCTTGTGATTAAAAAGTCCTATGCTTTCTGTTTTATCAGGGTCAACATATCTGGTTTCTTGTTGAGGACTTTGATCCACTTAGAACTGAAGTTTGTGCTAGGTAATCAACATGGATCTATTTGCTTTTTTCTCCAAGCAGATATCTGGTGTTACAAGTACCATTTGCTGAATCTATCCTTTTCCCCTGTGTATTTTTTCCCTTTTCCATCTAAAATAAGGTGTGCATAGATGTGTGGATTTATGCCTCCAGTTTCTTTTCAAATCTAGAGTATTCAGAAGTGATGTTAAGTTGCTAGTATGAGATCCGCCATCCTCCTTTTTCTTATTTGCTTGTTTTGTTTTCTTTTCCAAGATGTGGTTTCTGAGTAAAGGTCTGAGCTACTTGGATCTCTCTTTGTAGATCGGACCTTATCTGACAGACTCAACTGCCTCAGCCACCATAGTGTTGGGATTAAAGGTGTATGGCAATATACCCAGCTTCACTTCTTTATAAAGGTACTTAGTATTATGAACTTTCTTCTTACCGCTATTTTCATTGTGTCCCATAACTTTTGGTACACTGTATAATCATTTTCTTTGAAATAAAAAAGGCTTTTTTTTATTGGTTATTTTATTTATTTACATTTCAAAGGTTATCCCCCTTTCAGATTTCCCCTCCTTAAAGTCCCTATCCCATGCCCTTTCCCAGCTGCTTCTATGATGGTGCCCCACCCACCCATTCCCCCATGCTGGGGCATCCAGCTTGCACAGGACCAAGGGCCTCCCCTATAACTGATTCCAGATAAAGCAGTTCTCAGTTACACATGCAGCTGGAGCCATGGTCCCTCCATGTGTACTCTTTGGTTGGTGGTTTAGTCCCTGGGACCTCGCGGGGTGGTGCTGGTGGTGGTGGTCTGGGTGTTTGATATTGTTGTTCTTCTTATGGAGTTGCAATCACTTCAGCTCCTTCAATCCTTCCCCTAATTCCTATGCCTGTGCTCGGTCTGATGTTTGGTTGTGAGCACCCACATATGTGTTGGTCAGGCTGTGGGAGAACCTCATTATACCAGGGCGACAATTATACCAGGTTTCTGTCAGCAAGTGCTTCTTGGCATCAGCAATAGTGTCTGGGTTTGGTGTCTACAGATAGAATGGTAGTCTCTGGTAGGCCTTTCCTTCAGTCTCTGCTGCACTCTTTTTCCCTGCATTTCTTTTAGATAGGAACAATTCTGGGTTAGTATTTTTGAGATGGGTGGATGGCCCCATCTCTCAACTGGTGGCTGTGTATAACCATTGGGCATGGTCCCTACAGATTCTATCTCCCCTTTGTTGGGTTTTTGGACTAACCCCCTTTTCCTTCCCCCTCTTCTCTCCCTCCTAAGTCACCTCCTCCCTCCTTCCTCTACTTCCCATGATGATGATTATGATGATGATGATTATTATTATTTTTGGTTTTTTGAGACAGGGTTTCTCTGTGTAGCCCTGGCTGTCCTGGAACTCACTCTGTAGACCAGGCTGGCCTCGAACTCAGAAATCCACCTGCCTCTGCCTTCCAAGTGCTGGGATTAAAGGCGTGTGCCACCACTGCCGGGCCCCATGATTATTTTGTTCCTCCTTATAAGTAGGACTGAAGCATTCACATGTTGATCTTCCTTCTTGAGCTTCACATGGTCTGTGAGTTGTATCCTGGGCTATCCAAACTTTTTGGCTAGTATTGACTTATCAGTGAATACATATCATATGTGCTCTTTTGTTACTAAGTTACTTCACTCATGACGAACTTTTCTACTTTCATTTGCCTATGAAGTTCAAGAAGGCATTGTTTTATATTATTGGATATATTTGTTTACATTTCAAATGTTATCCCCATTCCCAGTTTCCTCCAATTCCAGAAAACCCCTATCCTGTCCTCTCTCCCCCTACTTCTATGAGGATGTTCCTCCATTCCCACCTCCTTGCCCTTAATTCCCATACTCTGGGACATCTACGGAGCCTTCATAGGACCAAGGACCTCTCCTCCCATTGATGCCTGACAAGGCAATCCTCTGCTACAAATGCAGCTGGAGCCATGTGTAGTCCTTTGTTGATGGCTTAGTCTCTGGGAGCTCTGGGGGCGGGGAGTCTGGTTGGTTGATATTGTTGTTCTTCCTATGAGGCATTGTTTTTAATAGCTGGGTAGTACTCCATTCTGTAAATGTATGACATTTTCTGTATCTATTAGAAAGTCTTTAAATAAGTTCTTATTTTCTGTTTTGACCCAGTTGTCATTGAGTAGATAGTTGTTCAATATTTAAGCTTTCTATTGTTTCTACTTTTAATTTTCACCCAGCTTTTATCAGTCTGATAGGATGCAATTTTCCTGTGTCTACTGAAACTTGTTTTGAGTATAACGATGTGGTCAATTTTGGAGAAAATTCCTTAATGTTATAAAAAGAGGGAATGCTGTTTTGTGTTTGGATGAATTGTTTTGCAAAAATCTGTTCTTTGTTTTTGTTGTTGTTGTTGTTGTTGTCCCGAGACAGGATTTCTCTGTATAGCACTGAAACTCACTCTGTAGACCATGCTGGCCTCAAACTCAGAAATCTGCCTGCCCCTGCCTCCCAAGTGCTGGGATTAAAGGCGTGTGCCACCACCGCCCAGCTGTAAAAATCTGTTCATTCCATTTGATTTATAACATTTGTAAGCTCCAGTATTTTTATTTGGTTGTTTAATTTGAATGACCTCTTAACTGGGGAGTCTCTGACTATCAGTATATGATGATCAATATGTGATTTGAACTGTGACAATGTTTCTTTTAGAAAAGTGGGTATCCTTCTATTTGGGCCATAGATACTAAGAAGTGAAATGTCATCTTGAACTTTATCGTTGATGAGTCAGATGTGTCCTTTCCCATCTCTTTCGATTTGTTTTGGTTTAAAGGCTATGTTGATAGATATTAAGATACCAGCTTGTTTTTTAGGTCCATTTGCTTAGAAAATATTTTTATAATCTTTTTCCCTCGGGTAATGTCTTTCCTTGATGTTGATGTGCATTTCCTGCATACAGCAGAAGGATTGATCCTGTTCTTTCATTTTATTCTGTCACTGTGTGTCTTCTTTTTGTGGAATTGAGACCAATAAGATTGGGAGATACTGATAATAAATGCTTGTTGATTTCTACCATTTTTGTTGTTACTGCTGATCATGGTGATAGTGGGGGTGAGCGGGGAGAAAGGGTGCCCTTCCTTTTTTGGGTTTTGTTACTGCTATTTATCTCCTGTGTTTTCATTGTATAGTTAACTTCCTTAGTTTTTTTTTTTTTAAGTAACTTCTATAGGGCCGTATTTGTAGACAAATATTATTTAACTTGACCTTATCATCTAATATGATATTTTCTGTATCTATGGTGATTGAAAGTTTTGCTGGGTACACTTGTCTGGGCTGGCATATGTGGTGTCTTTGAGTCTGTAGTATATCTTTTCAGTCCCTTGTGACTATTAGAGTCACCACTGAAAAGTCAGGTGTAATTTTAATAGGTCTGGCTTATTTTTTACATTTCCTTTGAAGCTTTTAATATTCTATTTTTGTTCTGTATATTTAGTGCTTGATTATTACATAGCAAGAGGACTTTCTTTTCTGGTCCAATCTATATGGAATTCTGTATGCTTCTTGTACCTTCATAGGCATCTTATTTAGGTTAGAAAATTTTCTTCTACGATCTTGTTGAAGATAATTTCTGGGCATCTGAGCTGGAATTCTTCCTATTCTTCTATTCCTATTATTCTTCAGTTTCTTCTTTTCAAAGTGTCCCAGATTTGGTGGATGTTTTGTGTCAGAATTTTTTTTAGATTTAACATTATCTTTGACCAATGTATCCAATGTATTCATTTCTCCTACTTTATCAATGACTAAGCCTTTGTCTTTCATCTCTTGTATTCTGTTATTGATGCTTGCCTGTGTATTTCCACAGTTCCCTCAGTTTGTGATTTCTTTATTGCTTCTATTTTCAGATCTTGAACAGTTTTGTTTGCTCTTTTAAACTGATTCCCCCTACATCCTTGGTGTTTTTTAAATGATTTATCCATCCCCCAGTTATTTTTTTGTGTTTTCCTGTTTTTGTTTTGTTTTCCTTTAGAGATTTATACATTTTCTACTTGTTTGCTTTTTGTTTCTCTGGATTTATTATTAAATTATTTTATTTACTTATATTTCAAACTTGGCCCCCTTCCAGGCCCCTCTACCCACAGTCTTCACCCATCCCCTCTCTCCCCTTCCCTGAGAGGGTGCTCCCCCACTGGCATACCCACCTCCACCTCACCCACCACCAGCATCCCACTCCCCTAAGGCATCAATTTTCTACAGGTTAAGCTCAATCTCTTATGCTGAGCTCAGACAAGGCAATCCTCTGCTACATAGATAACAGGGGCCATGGATCAGTGTGCTCTTTGGTTTGTTGCTTAGCCTCTTGGATCTCAGGGCTCCAAGCTAGTTGATATTGTTGTTCTTCCTATTGGGGTTGCAACCCCCTTCTTCTCCTCAGCCCTTTCCTTTACGCTTACATAGGGGTCCTAAGCTCAATACAATAGTTTGGCTGTGAGTATCTGGATCTGTCTCACTCAGTTGCTGGCAGAGCCTCCTAGAGGACAACCATGCTAGGCTCCTGTCTCTAAGTACAACATGGTATCAGTAATAGTGTGGGGTTTGGTGTCTGTGCATGGGTTGGAACCTAAGTTGAACAGGTCTCTGGATGCCCTTTCTTTTCAGTCTCTGCTCCATTTTTGTCCCTGCATATCCTTTGGACATGAACAATTCTTGATCTAGAATGTTGAAGATGGGCGGGTGAACCCATGCCTCAAATGAGAGCCATGCCTATCTATTGGAAGTGTGGCTTCATTGTCTATCTTGCCACTGTTGGGCATTTCAGCTAAGACTATCTTCATTGGATCCTGGGAGCCTCTCATATCCCTGGTTTCTGGGACTTTCTAGAGGTTCCCCCACTCCCCACCCCACACTGCTGCATATTCATTCTCCTGAGCCTCTGGGCTTCTCTCCTATCTCTTCACTACCTGATCCTGTCCTCCTTTTTCCTCAACCTCCTTTCTTCCGCATAAGCCTCAAAGTCCTGCTGACTCTTGTGATTCTAAGTGGGATGGAAGTGTCCAAAACTTGGCGCTCCCTGTTGCTGAATTGTTTTATGGGTATTTGGAACTCCTTGGCTAATATCCACTTGTCAGTGAGTACATACTATGTATGCCCTTTGGGGTATGGGCTACCTCATGAAGAATGATATATTCTAGTTCCATTCATTGGCCTCCAAAATTCATGATGTCCTCCATTTAATAACTGAGTAGTACTCCATTGTGAACCATCTTTTCTTGTGCCCTCCCCCACCACAGCCTTTAAGTAGGAATTCCAAACCTCAGTGCTAGCCACAACCTCCCCCACCTAGGGCGGTGTTTGGACCAAGGAGAAGTCCATTGTTCTTCCAGATCTACAACTTCCTAAACTAAGCAGGCAACCTTCTGAGCAGTGGGAGCCAACAACCAATACCCACTGAGCAGCCAAACCAAACCAGTTCTCCAGAACAGACACTGGAAACTTGGGGGAGGGTTTTGCCCCCAACTTTATATTCTGTGTCAGCCACTAAATTTGGGGCCTTGATCAGCAACCATTGTGTTGATTTCATTCTTTTCTCAATGCCTTTCCATCCATCCTCAGCTCCCTTTCGAGGTAATCTGTTCGCTGTAAATCCAGGCAGCATTCATTCATTTTTTTCTAAATTCTTTGTTTACATTCCGAATGCTTTTCTCTTTCCCAGTTCCCCCCTCCCCATATGTTCCATAAGCCCTCTTCTCTCCACCCATTCCCCAATCATGCCCTCTCCCATTTCTCTGTCCTGGTACTCCCCTACATTGCTGCATCAAACCTTTCTAGGACCAGGGCTCTATCCCTACTCCTTCTTGGAAATCATTTGATATGCTAATTGTGTCTTGAGTATCAGAGCTCTGGGCTAATTAATATCCACTTATCAGTGATTGCATTCCATGTGTGTTCTTTATGATTGGGTTACCTCACTTAGGATGATATTTTCCAGTTCCAACCATTTGCTTAAAATTTCATGAAATCATTGTTTTTAATTGCTGAATAGTATTTCATTGTGTAAATATACCACATTTTCTTTATCCATTCTTCCATTGAGGGACATCTGGGTTTTTTCCACCTTCTGGCTATTATAAATAAGGCTGCTCTGAACATAGTGGAGCATGTGTCCTTATTTCATGTCAGGGAATCCTCTGGGTATATGCCCAGGAGAGGTATAGCAGGGTCCTCCGGAAGTGTCATGCCCAGTTTTCTGAGGAATCACCAGACTGATTTCCAGAGTGCTTTTACCATCTTACAACCCCACCAACAGTGGAGGAGTTTTCCTCTTTCTCCACATCTTCGCCAACACCTGCTGTCTCCTGAGTTTTTAACCTTAGCCATTCTGACTGGTGTGAGGGGAAATCCCAGGGTGGTTATTATTTGCATTTCCCTGATGACGAAGGATGTTGAACATTTCTTTAGGTGCTTCTCAGCCATTCGATATTCCTCAGGTGAAAATTCTTTGTTTAGCTCTGTACCCTGTTTTTTAAGTGGGAAATTTGGCTCTCTGGAGTCTACCTTCTTGAGTTCTTTGTATAACTTGAATATAAGCCCTGTGTTGGATGTAGTGTTGGTAAAGATCTTTTCCCAATTTGTTGGTTGCTGTTTTGTCCTTTTGAGAGTGTCCTTTGCCTTACAGAAACTTTGTAATTTTATTAGGTCCCATTTGTCAATTCTTGATCTTCCAGCATAAGCTATTGGTGTTCTGTTCAGGAAATTTTCCCCTGTGCCCATGTGCTCAAGGCTCTTCCCCAGTTTCTTTTCTATTAGTTTGAGTGTGTCTGGTTTTATGTGGAGGTCCTTGATCCACTTGGACTTGAACTTAATTCAAGGAGGTAAGAATGGATCGATTTGCATTCTTCTGTATGCTGACCTCCAGTTGAACCAGCACCATTTGTTGAAAAGGCTATCTTTGTTTCCATTGGATGGATTTAGGTCCTTTGTAAAAGATCAAGTGACCATAGGTGTCTTGGTTCATTTCTGGGTCTTCAATTCTATTGCATTGATCTACCTGCCTGTCACTGTACAATACCATGCAGCTTTTAACACTATTGTTCTGTAGTATTGCTTGAGGTCTGGGACACTGATTCCCCTGGGTGTTCTTTGAGAATAGATTTAGCAGCCCTGGGTTTTTTGTTATTCCAGATGAATTTGAAAATTGCTCTTTCTAATTCTCTAAAGAATTGAGATGGGATTTTGATGGGGGTTGCATTGAATCTGTAGATTGCTTTTGGCAAGATGGCCACTTTACTATATTAATCCTGCCAATCCAAGAACGGAATATTTTTCCATCTTCTGAAGTCTTCTTAGATTTCTTTTTTCAAAGACTTGAAGTTCCTGTCATGCAGATCTTTCACTTGTTTGGTTAGCATCACAACAAGATACCTCATATTGTCTATGACTATTGTGAAGAGTGTCATTTCCCTAATTTCTTTCTCAGTCTGTTTATCGTTTGAGTATAGGAAGGCAACTGAAGTTGTTTATCAGCTGTAGGAGTTCTCTGGTAGAGGTTTTGGGGTCACTTAAGTATACTATCATAGCATCTGCAAATAGTGATAATTTGACTTCTTCCTTTCCAATTTGTATCCCTTTGACCTCCTTTTGTTGTCTAATTGCTCGATCTAGAATTTCAAGTACTATATTGAATATATATGGAGAGAGAGGGAAGCCTTGTCTAGTCCCTGATTTTAGTGGGATTACTTCAAGTTTTTCTCCATTTAGTTTGATATTGGCTACCGGTTTGGTGTATATTGCTTTTACTATGTGTAGTTATGGGCCTTGAATTCCTGTTCTTTATAAGGCCTTTAACATAAAAGGATACTGAATTTTGTCAAATGTCTTTTCAACATCTAATGAAATGACCATGTGGTTCTTTTCTTTGAGTTTGTTTATGTAGTCGATTACATTGATGGATTTCAGTATATTGAATCATACCTGCATCCCTGGGAAGAAGCCTCCTTGATCATGGTGAATGATCATTTTTATGTGTTCTTGGATTCAGTTGGCAAGAATTTTATTGAGTATTTTTTCACCAATATTCATATGGTCTAAAGTACTCTTTCTTTGTTGGATCTTTGTGTGGTTTGGAAATCAGCGAAACTGTGGCTTCATAAAATGAGTTGGATAGTGTTCCTTCTGTTTCTATTTTGTGGAATAGTTTGAATAGAATTGGTGTTATGTCTACTGTGAAGGTCTGATAGAATTCTGCACTAAAACCATCTGGTTCTGTGCTTTTTTTTGGTAGGGAGACTGTCAATGACCACTTCTATTTCTTTAGGGGTCATGGGACCATTTGGATGGTCTATCTGATCCTGATTAAACTTTGGTAGTTGGTATTTGTCTAGGAAATTGTCCATTTCATCCCCATTTTCCAGTTGTGTTGAGTATAGGCTTTTGTGGTAGTATCTGATATTTTTTTAAATTTCCTCAGTTTCTGTTATTTCTCCCTTTTCATTTCTGATTTTGTTAATTTGGATACTGTCTCTGTGCCCTTTGGTTAGTCTGGCTAGAGATTTATCTATCTTGTTGATTTTCTTAAAGAACCAGCTCCTGATTTTGTTGATTCTTTGTATAGTTATTTTTGTTTCTACTTGGTTGATTTCAGCCTTGAGTTTGATGATTTCCTGCTTCCTACTCCTCTTGGGTGTATTGACTGCTTTCTGTTCTAAACTTCTCAGGTGTGCTGTTAAGCTGCTAGTGTATGCTCTCTCCAGCTTCTTTTTGTAGGCACTCAGAGCTATGAGTTTTCCTCTTAGCACTGCTTTCATTGTGTCCCAGAAATTTGGGTATGTTTTGCCTTCAATTTCATTAAATTCTAAATTGGTTTTGCCTTCTTCCTTTATTTCTTCCTTGACCAAGTTATCATTGAGTAGAACATTGTTCAGCTTCCATGTGTATGTGGGCTTTCTGTTGTTTTTGTTGCTAGTGAAGACCACCTTTACTCCGTAGTGCTCTGATAGTAGGCATGAGATTAGTTCGATCTTCTTATATCTGTTGAGGTCTGTTTTGTGACCAATTACATGGTCAATTTTGGAGAAGATACCATGAGGTGCTTGGAAGAAGGTATATTCTTTTGATTTAGGATGAAATGTTCTACAGGTATCTATTAAATGCATTTGGTCCAAAACGTCTGTTAATTTCATCCTGTCTCTGTTTCATTTCTGTTTCCCTGATCGGTCTACTGAGAAGAGTGGGGTGTGATGTGAAGCCTTAAGTTTTGGTAAAGTTTCTTTTATGCTTGAGGGTGCCCTCGTATTTGGAGCATAGATGTTCAGAATTGAGAGTTTTTCCTGGTCGATTTTTCCTTCCATGAGCATAAAATATCCTTCTGTGTCTTTTTTGATGACTTTTGGTTGAAAGTCTATTTTATTCTATATTATTCTTTATTAGAATAGCTACTCCAGCTTGTCTCCTGGGACCATTTGCTTGGAAAACTGTTTTCCAGCCTTATACTCTGAGGTAGTGTTTGTCTTTGACATTGGGATTCATTTCCTGTATGCAGCAAAATGTTGGGTCTTGGTTATGTATCCAGTCTGTTAGTCTATGTCTTTTTATTGGGGAATTGAGTCCATTAATGTTAAGAGATATTAAGGAATAGTGATTGTTGCATCCTGCTATTTTTGATATAATGTTTTATGTTTGTGTGGTTATTTTCATTTGGTTTGTTGAAAGAAGATTACTTTCTTGCTGTTTCTCATGTGCAGTTTCCCTCGTTTTGTTGGTATTTTCCATTCATTATCCTTTGAAGGGCTAGATTTGTGGAAGGATACTGTGTAAATTTGTTTTTGTCATGAAATACCTTGATGTCTCTATCTATGGTAATTGAAAGATTTGCTGGATATAGCAGTTTGTGTTGTCATTTGTGTTCCCTTAGTGTCTGCATGACATGTGCCCAGGCTCCTCTAGCTTTCATAGTCTCTGGTAAGAAGTCTGGTGTAATTCTGATAGGTCTACTTTTATATGTTACTTGACCTTTTCCCCTTACTGCTTTTAATATTATTTCTTTCTTTAGTATATTTGGTGTTTTAGTTATTATGTGATGGGAGCAATTTCTTTTCTGGACAAATCTATTTGGAGTTCTGTAGGCTTCTTGTATGTTCATGGGCATCTCTTTCTTTAGGTTAGGGAAGTTTTCTTCTATAAGTTTGTTGACAACATTTACTGGCCCTTTAATTTGGAAACCTTCACTCTCTTCTATACCTATAATACTTAGGTTTGGTCTTCTCATTTTTGTCCTGGATATCCTGGATGTTTTGGGTCAGGAGCTTTTTGCATTTTCTTTGACTGTTGTATGAATGCTTTCTATGGTATCATTTGCATCTGAGATTCTCTCTTATATCTCTTGTATTCTGTCGTTGATGCTTGTATCCATGACTCCTGACATCTTTCCTAGGTTTTCTATGTCCTGAATTGTTTCCCTTTGTGATTTCTTTATTGTTTCAACCACCATCTTTAGATCTTGGATGACTTTGTTTAATTCCTTCACTTGTTTTGTTGTGTTTTCCATTAGTTTTTCAAGGGCTTCTTGTGTTCTCCTGTATTTCTTTAAGGGAGTTATTTATATCCTTCTTGAAGCCCTCCATCAGCCTCATGAGCTGTGATTTTAAATCTAAATCTTGCTTTTCTGGTGTGTTAGGGTATCCAAGACTTGCTGTTGTTGCAGAGTTGGGTTCGGATCATGCCATGTTGCCTTGATTTCTGTTAGTAACATTCCTACATTTGCCTTTTGACATCTGGTTATCTCTGGTGTTACTTGGTCCTGCTGTTTCTGGCTGGTGCTTATCCCTCCTGTGTGCCTGCAAGCCTATCTCAGCAATCCTGGGTGACCAGCTTTCCCCTGGTGCAGATTGCTGTGGGGCTGTCTGCCTCGTGGGTGCAGGTTGGGCACTGGCAGACCAAGACCCAAGTGATCTTACCCTCAGGTGTTCTCTGCATTCCTGGCTTCAACAACCCACTCAGTCGTAGGAGAGAAGATGTTGGCCTCACCTCTAATTGTGGGAATCAATGCAGAGCAGATATATCCACTAGCTGTGGTGGTGCTGTCCAGCTCCTGGGAATAGGTGGGACCCTGGTGGGCTGTGTCCTAAGAAGTCTTCCATTCTGGTAATCCCTGCACACCTGTCTGCTCCCTACATAGTCACAAGATCAAAAATGGAGGTGCCTCATCTCTAAACGTGGAACTCCTAACTGCCTCCCTACAGGGCAGATGACTCCTGGTAGGGTAGGTGCCCAGCTGGCTGTGGTGCTGCTGAGCTACTGAGTGCAGGCTTTATTCTTTTTTAATTCTTCATGAAATTCTATGTAAAGTGTTCTTAATGGAGTATTTCCTTCAGTGATTAGCAGAGTAAGTTTTTAGGCACATTCATCTTCTTCTCCCTGAGAATATGGCACAGGATGAAAAACATTCTCTGAAAAGGAACACTCCTCCACTGCTGGTGGGGTTGCAAATTGGTACAACCACTCTGGAAATCAGTCTGGTGGTTCCTCTGAAAACTGGGCACCTCACTTCCAGAAGATTCTGCTATACCACTCCTGGGCATATACCCAGAAGATTCCCCAGCATGTCATAAGAATACATGTTTCACTATGTTCATAGCAGCCCTATTTATAATTGCCAGAAGCTGGAAAGTACCTAGGTATCCCTCAACAGAAGAGTGGATGCAAAAAATGTGGTATATTCAGCCATTAGAAACAATGAATTCATGAAACTCTTAGGCAAATGGATGGAGCTGGAGAACATCATACTAAGTGAGGTAACCCAGACTCAAAAGATGAATCATGGTATGCACTCACTAATAAGTGGATATTAGCCTAGAAAACTGGAATACCCAAAACATAATCCACACATCAAATGAGGTACAAGAAGAAAGGAGGAGTGGCCCCTTGTTCTGGAAAGACTCAGTGAAGCAGTATAGGGCAAAACCAGAACAGGGAAGTGAGAAGGGGTGGGTGGGAGAACAGGGGGAGTGAAGTGGGCTGATGGAACTTTTGGGAATGGGGGTCTAGAAAAGTAGAAATCTTTTGAAATGTAAATAAAAATGTATCAAATAAAAAAAAGCATTATCTGATTTAAATACCCCACACTTGCCAGGACACACACCTGGACAAATCATTTTGAAATCTCGACCTGAGAGATGTGGTGAACGTAGATCTATGTCTTGTCCTTCTCTCATACCTCTTAGTGCTTGGACATTTTGTATTGAAAATATGAACCTAACCATTCCAAGGGATAATCAAGGAGAAAGAATTATTGTACATATGTGGTGTAAAACATCCAGATACATCAGGAAGCATCTTGAGCAGGTCTAGAAGGTAGTACATGGCCAGTGGACTGAATGGGCCATGAGAAGAGAGAGGAGGTAGAGTGAGAGAAGCAGAGAAGAAGGAGGAGAGAGGACAACTAACAGAAGCAAGAAGACAAAGTGCCAAGAGAATGACCAAGAGAAGGAGAGGAAGAGAAGAATAGAGCATGAGCACATGGTGAACGTATCTGGCTTTATAGGAAAGAGAAGCAAAAGAAAATGAATGAGGCCTATGGACTACAGAGGTTTAGGGTAGGGAACTGGGATGAGAACTCTAAGAGTGACTTGCAATGCTGTGAGAGTCTGGCAGCCAGAATCTGCTTTGGTTTATCAATAGGCATTTTAGTTAGCCATTTGTCCTGAGTGTCTTTGGGAACAAAGGAGTTTGATGTGCTGAAACAGTCTGGAATGCTTGGGTGATAGGAATGGCGCTCCAGGGGCAAGGCCGTGCAACTTGCTTATACTTTACTAGCACTGAAGTTCCTTCTGCATGTCTATCTGACATAACTTCTCTGCTCCAAGTACTGACATAAAAGTTCAGCCCTGATTCCTAATTGATTCCTTGGATAGCTCGTTTAATTTTAACTTCTTGTTTTGCTAAGTTTTGTATTGTTTCTGACAGGAAGATTACTATAAGTTACTTTAGACCCTTGTGGAGGGAAAACAGTTCAAGGCCTAGATTAGGTGGGCAAAAGGGACACACACATGGCTCAGGAATTGGGAACTGTCTCATGTGAACACTGTTCCTCCTGTAAGCTACTACTGAGTCTCTCTTTTTACTGATACCACCTCACTGTCTTATATACTTTCTTCATTTAGCATGCATCAACCTTCTTTGCAAAGGATAAATGCTATACCTCTGTATGTATGCATCATGCTGTCTGCTTGGAATTGTTTGTTGCTAGACATTTGGAATGATTTAATCTTTCAGCAGTTTTGGAAAGTTCTGCTATGGAAGTGTCTAAGGAAGTATCAATTCAAGACCCTAATTTTAATTACTTTTTTTAAAATTTGTTTTTTTTTTTTTTGAGACAGTGTTTCTCTGTGTAGCCCTGGCTGTCCTGGAACTCACTCTGTAGACCAGGCTGGCCTCAAACTCAAGTCCGCCTGCCTCTGCCTCCCAAAGTGCTGGGATTACAGGCGTGCACCACCATTGCCTGGCTTTTCAATTACTTTTTAATTATGCTAAGAAGTGGAATTGGTGGATGAAACAGCACTTTCTCTTCCACATGAAAACGTATTTTATATACATAGGACAATACACTATAAGAACATCTCCAGAAAGGTATTTATAATAGCAAAAAATTAATAAAGCATAAGAAATGTCTTAGATTACAAAAAAGAAATGTCTTAGAAGATTCATTTCTTATAGGAATGAAATTATTAAAATATATTCTACACATCAAGGAGGAATATACATTTATTCCATAGAAGAAACCATACAACACAAGAATGACCATGGCAATACAAGTATAGAGTGTAAATTGGTAATATTGCACCAACTGTAAGAACAGTCATTATTCCATGGCAATATTTACTATAAAACTATAATCCTTTATTGGTGTGGGTTTTTCTAACTAGCATACATAGTATTAGGTTTCATTCTGACATTTTCAAACAAATTTATTTTTGACTCTCCTCTTGCAAATTTCTTCAGCAGTCCCTTCAACACCTTTTTGCACCTCTGTGTATCCTGTATAATACTATTCACTTCATTGACACATATGCTCTGTTTATTACTCTCCCTTTGATTCCTCAACATGTCTTTTGTCTCTATCTTTTGGTCTCCCTTTAGCCCATAACTTTTTTGTCTCCACGTACATTCATATGACCATGTCCCTATTTAACAAACAACATGTGACCTTGGTTTTTCCTGAGTCTGTTACCTTGCTGAATTGTTTGCAAGTGATCTAGTTCCTGAAAGTAAAGATACCATACATCCATTATCTGCTGATGAACACCTAGGAGGGGCATCACTTATTTGTTATTGTGTATAAGGCAGCAGCTTACATGGATGTGCAAGCATCTCAGTGGTAGGACATAGAGTCCTTTGGGTGCATGCCCAGAAATTATATGGCTGCATTATATGGTAATTCTATATTTAATTTCTTGAGAAATCTTTGTTTTATTTCTATAAGGAATGTAGCACTTTGTCATCCCACCAGTATAGAATGAGGATTACTTTTCCCCCACACCATTGTCAGCATTTGTTCTCATCTATTCTCTTGGTGATAATCATTCTAAGGTGTGCTATGTATTGCCAAAGTGTTTATAATTTGCATTTCCTGGAAAGGTATTTATGTTGAACACTTCTCAAATGCTTTTACTGTACTTCTGGGTTTCTTTATAGTGGAATCTCTGCCCATTTCATCAAATATTTTGATGACTGGAATTTCATTAATTGACTGATTACTGTTTAATCTTTATTTTCCCCTATCAATTCTAAGTATTAAGCTCGTGATTAAAGTGCAAAAGTCAATGTTTTCCTCCTACTCTGCAGGTTATATTTTCATTCCACACTTACTGTCCCATAAAATGCAGAAAGCTTTTAATTTTACAAAGTTGTACTAGTTAATTCTTGGTGCATTCCCTATTCTCCTGAGTGCAGTTGCCTCAACCTGTATCTTGTTTTGCTAATATTTTCCTCTGAGAGTTTTAGTATTTCATCTTTTGAAAAATGTAATTCTTAAAAAATTATTAATTTTTGTGCAATGTGAGGGAATATAAACATAATACTGTTTTCTGCAAGTGATTATCCATTTTACAAAAAGTTATTCAGGATCAGAAGTTCTGACCACCAAATCCAACTAAACATTCAAGTAAACATGATCGTGTGTTCTCAAATTGTCCTGAGAACTGCTGAAGTTCAACAGAGCAAATGACAGGGAAACTCAGACTCCTAATGTATCTATTTTACGAAAAACTCGTCCTTTCTTGGCTTTCGTTGGATTCTTTCATATCTGCTTATGTTTGTATCATTATAATTGGAACTGGGTTATAATTTACCCATTATTTTTAAAGAAAATCAATACTAACTTGAATAGTTGCTAGGCATGTGGCAAAATAAGGACTCCTGGGCTTTAACCCCTGTTTTATTCATTTGAATTTGCTTTGATTAATATCTGTTTATACAGTATGTGATGATCTCTCATCACAACTTTGATTTACATCCACTCATAGTGTTACCTTAATTTGTGATGTTGAGCCTGATTTTGCATACATTTTGGAAAATGTAAATTTTCCAAAATATAAATATAAATTTATAGGAAAATTTTCCAATTGTAGAATTCATCTTTCTTATCTTTTGTTTTAGTTTTCTTCTTATTATTTTTTAAATTTTCTATATTCTTTGTTTACATTCCAAATAATTTCCCCTTTCCTAGTTCCCCCCTCCCAATAAGTCCCATAAGCCCTCTTCCCTCCTCCCATTCCCCAATCACCCCCTCCCATTTCTCTGTCCTGGTACTCCCCTACAATGCTGGATCAAGTCTTTCCAGGATCAGGGTCTTCTACTTCCTTCTTCTTGGGAATCATTTGATATGTTAATTGTGTCTTGAGTATTCAGAGCTTCTGGGCAAATTAATATCCATCTCTCAGTGACTGCATTCCATGTGTATTCTTTTGTGATTGGGTTACATCACTTAGTTTTCTTCAAATACAGTTTCAAATATTTTTGTTGGGTAGAGGGATAAACCAGTGTTTATGAGTGCATATTGCTATTACCTTGGATTTGAGTTCAGTTCTTACTTTCAATCAATGACTCACAACCATCTTCAAATCCAGATACAGTAGACTGCAATATTCTGGGCCCTACTAGCTCTCACACTCACATACAACCAACCCCAGCACACACACATAATTTAAAACAAAATAAATATTAAAATGAAATATGTTTTATAAATTCTGAGGATTTAATACATCTTTCTAAGTCCAACTTTCAAATATTTTCTGTTGGGTTTTATTTTGGTGAAATTTGAATTCTGTTTCTTCTAAATTTATGAAATAATAGCATGTCTTAAAAAATTCTTTCTTTGAAAATAGACGCCAAATCATTGTGTTTGGTCAAAAGAAATGAAAATGTTAATCATTTGGGAGGCACGTTATTAGAGACAGGGTTTTGCTTTATAATTCATTTGCTGTCCTGGAAATAACGCTATAGAGTAGGCTAGCCTCAAATTTATATGTTTGTCTGCCTTTACCTCTTGATTGCTATGTTAAAAGTCATTCAACAACTTGGGCAGTGAAAACATTTTTCTTCAGTAAATATATCCCAAACTTTCCATTTAAAAATAGAGAATATTTACTTTGATAAGGAGTAAAGCTTTAAATATTATTCAATGGGAAAGCTATATAAATACAATGAAGTAATAAATGTATTATTTTAGCTAACATCATACAATAATGCAATCTTTAATGTATTTCTAGGATCTCATATCAATAATAAATTTATTTTCTTCTTTATTAGAATGAAAATTGCATTTGAAAATAAGACAAATCTGTGACCTACAGATTGGGAAAAATCTTCACTAACCCCACATCCAATAGAGGGCTAATTTCCAAAATATATAAAGAACTCAAGAAACTAATCACCAAAACACCTAACAACCCAATCAAAAATTGGGAATTGAGCTAAACCAAGATTTCACAACTGAAGAATCTCAAATGGCTAGAAGCACCTAAAGAAATGTACAAAGTCCTTAGTGATCAGAGAAATGCAAATCAGAATGACTCTAAGATTCCACATTACACCAATCAGAATGGCTAAGATCAAAACCACAGGTGACAATGCATGTTGGAGAGGATGTAGAGAAAGAGGAGCCACTGCTGGTGAGATTGCAAACTGGTACAACCACTCTGGAAATCAATCTGGAGGTCCCTCAGAAAATTGGAAATAGATCTACTCAGCAATACCACTCTTGGGAATATACCAAAAAGATGCCCCACCATGCCACAGGGGCACATGCTCCACTATGTTCATAGTGGCATTATTTGTGATAGCCAGAAGCTGGAAACAACCCAGATGTCCCACGACAGAAGAATAGATACAGAAAATGTGGTTCATTTACACAATGGAATATCACTCAGCTATTAAGAATGAGGACATCTTGAATTTTGCAGGCAAATAGATGAAACTAGAAAATATCATGCTGAGTGAGGTAACTCAGACCCAAAATGACAAGCATGGTATGTGATCACTAATAAGTGGACGTTAAAAAGTAGAGAGTTCCTGAGATATAGTCCACATTACTCATAAAGTACTCACTTCAAGCTGAAGTGCCCAGGTGAGGACGCCTCAGTCCTACTTGGGAGGGAGAATAAGCCAATCACAAATGGGGATGGAGGGAGGGATCTGGAAAGGATCTGGAAGGAAAGTAGACGGGGGTGGGGGGGAGTGAGTGGAGGGAGAGGGGAACATGATCTGGTATTGGGTGAGGGAAAAGGACTGAAGCCCTGAGGGACAGCAGAAAGAGTGGAAACAGGCAATCTCGGGAGATAGGAGGTTGGGGAGACCCTCCAGAATGTACCAATGACCAGGGAGGTGAGAAACTCTTAGGACTCAAAAGGAGGGACCTTAGATGAAATGACTGACAGTAGGGAGAGGGAACCTCAAGGGGTGGTCCCAAGACACAATTACTGAGGCTATGGAGCACTCACAAATAGGAACCAAGCATGACAGCACTCCAGAAGACTCCACAAGCAGATGAAAGATCCAGATGCAGATATGTTCACTCAACCAATGGACAGAAGCAGCTGACCCTCATTGTTGGATTAGGAAAGGCTGAAAGAAGCAAGCTGAGGAGAAGGGCAATCCTTTAGGAGGACCAGCAGTCTCGTTTAATCATGACCCCTGAGATCTCTCAAACACTGGACCACCAAACAGGCAACATACAGCTGGTGCTGATATGAGGTCCCCAACACACATACAGTAGAGGACTGCTGGGTCTGTATTCATTCAGAGGTGATGCACCTAACCCTCAAGAGACTGGGGGCCCCAGGGAGTTTAGAGGCCAGTGGGGTGAGGGGTGGAGACATCCATGTGGAGTCAGGGGCGTGGGGAGGAGGTACAGGTGGATGGGGTGGGGGGAATAAAATATGGAGTGTAAAAAATTAATTAATAAAAACAAAATGTAACTAAAAAAAATAAAATAAAAAATAAGTGGGAATTTAAAAAAAAAGAAAAGATTGCACTGGGAATTTTCCTCTTCTCCCAGATTATGGTGAGAACACTTAGCAATTCCTCAATACTATTTTGTCATTTTGAAATTCACTGGAAAACATTTAATGCCCAAGGACCTGATCATAGAGCACTTGACTCTTGTTAATTGCCTGTTTATCATCTCAAGACACTCCACAGACACTGTTAGATTATGAATTAAAAGATTTCCTGATTTTTGGATGTAAATTGATAATGCATATTTACCAAATAACCAGGGGGATGTCCCTTTATACAATGTGTCTATTGAGTTGCTCTAAGCAATCACAATCAGCCCCAGCAACTCCAGAAGAATGATGCTTAAACACAGAGCTCCAAGTACCTCAGTCCCTCCTGCTCACTTAGCTGGAATGTGCATTTATTTCTAAACATCTTGACTCCTACAAAAGTGTCAGGTCCAAGCTACAACAAAAATACAACTCACAGGATGAGTTATGGTTACTCTTTATGGTTTGCTTCAGGTAATTTTGAAACTGCACTGTATGTGCTCTTCTTGTGCTTCTGTGATGGACTGTGTCTGGGTTTCCTGATCTGTTCAAGTGTCTCCATGGTGAGTATGCTCTACAGGCCTAAGAAACAAGTCATTCATGTTTACAATGCTCAAGATTTTTTAAAAATCTCTCTTGAAAATATGAAAACTACCCTCATCCTGGTGTTCACTTTTGTCCTTTCTTATTCATTCTCCTCCGTTGTGGCTGCCATTACAACCTACTCTAAATATCCGATGCTACAGGGCGTAAATGTATTTACACTTCTAGAAATAAACTTTCCTATATTTTGCCCTTTTGTTCTCATCAGCAATATAAAGGCTAGTTCCAGCCTCTTTCTACCCTGCTTTCATAATAATTAGCTTTCTCAAAGAAAAGTATGAGACGTCATTGTCTGTTTTTTTTTTTTTTTTTGTACACTGGCATAAGATTTTGTATGTGGTGCAATGTTAGCACAGCATTTTGAAAATATAAATCTTTCTATATCTGATGTCTATATCATGTAGATTAGTTATTTTATCATGGTCATTCCACAAAGTTTTACTATCAAATGTTGAGCAATTTTTGAACATATATATACAGAATTATTATTTTATACAAAATGGTATGTGTTAATTGTCAAAGTAAGGTGAACATGAAAAATTAAATACTGTGGGGAGACTAGATATTATCTTATGGCTCAGGAAAAGATATATGCTTGCTTTGTTTTGTTTTGATATGTGCGGTGTGTGTCTCTGTGTGTGTTGTGCGTGTGTGTGTGTCTTCTTGTGTACAACATCATTTTTATTTTTTTATAAATGGTTATTTTTCTTGCATGTATGTTTGTTTACAACATGTGAAAAATAACTGAAGAGTTAATATCCAGGCATTGTACCACTTAAGATATTAGTAAGCAATAGATTTGCACCACCATTGATGTGGAAATAACACTTGGGCAGTCAGTGCTCTTAAGTACCAAGAATTCTCTCCATTTCCAAAACATTTTAATAAAATTTTAAAACTTTAAATGTTTAAAACGTTGTGTATGTCAGTGTGCATGATATATGTATATACTCAACATGCACGCCTACTTCACACAGAGGCAAGAAGTGTGTGTTGGATCCTTTGGAAATGTAGCTACAGTAAGTGGTGAACCACAGTGAATTTGCTGGGAACTATACTCAGTTCTTTTGCAAGATCATCACATGCTTTTAAAGGCGATCCAGCTCTCTAGCTCCAAGGCATTGTCTGTTACTTCTCATTTATGGGTGTAAGGTTATTTATTAATCCTCTACACCAGAAGTGGCATGATTCAAATTGGCTCTTCTGCCGTCAATTGAACCTCACTGGAATATCTTCATAGTCATAAGGACAATAAAGGCTAACAATCCCAAGTACATATTGTCAATTTGACATTCCTACATATGATTTTTAACCATAAAATCAATCTTTTAATAAAAGTCTATATTTTTAGGTCAAAATGGCACAATAATGCCAACTTTAAAATGCATAATTAATCATAGGAAGATAAATTCATATATACCACAATTTGTGGAAGAATTCCCATAAAGAAACAACAAGGATACATATGTATATACAAAGACACACGCATACATACATACATACATACATACATACATACTCATATATATTTCTGTTTATGGAAACCCCCAAACATTTATGATCATGATACATTTTAACCATTCCAGAAAACTGAATTTCATTATATCATCAGGGAAATGGCTAAGGATGGACCAGGGGTGGGGATGTGGGGAAGGATAACTGACACTAAAAGTCCATGAAAATGCCATACGATAGGCCTGTGAATGCATGAGTGTTTCTTTTGGGTTATGCTACACGGAATATTATGTTCATCTTAGAAGCCAGAACTTGCCACCTAATAAGCCGTGTGTAAGATGTCTCCCTTGAGTTTTTGGAGACACCCCAAATAATACAGACTATTGCCTGTGCTCTTAGTTACCAACCAGAAATTTATGGTAAGATCCTCTTGCTGAAGACAACACATGCTTTGAACATGAGATATGACAAATCAAATTCATATTGGCCAGATGTTTCAACCTTGCTGGGTTTATTCCATACCACATGAGATGCATTCAACATTTTGGAAGAAGGAATTCCTTAATAGTATTAGTCAGCTATGAATACTGTGACCTACAATATTGGCTGTCCTAGTAAATAAAATACTCTCGTTGTCACATTGGTAGCACAAGTATTATGGCACAAGCAGTCACTTTCTGTTTGGATATAGTGCTTGTTTTATAGTAACAGTTTTCAACTAGTGACTTGTAACTGTTGGAAAACACTTATTTCCAATGCTCTTAGGACCTGAGTCACTGCTCCATAGAAAAATTAGAATTGTGGCAACAAAAATAAATTTATGAGTGCAGGTTACTAAGATATGAAATATAGCTTCACAAATGTTTGTGGCCAAAAGATTGAGAATCATTGCTCTACACAACACCCAGTGTTACAAATTCAGCCAGGAATTCATGGTTAGGGACCCCCCCAAGCATCATAAATTGCACTATTTTCATAAATGGACATAGTTTCACACTACTCCAAATTTTTATAACTATAGCTCAATTAGCGCAACACTCAGAACTCATAAGAGAAATTTCAGTGTGCTGTCAAGGTGGTTATCACACTGACCAATTTGCAGAGAATGAGTCACTCTGTAATGTCCAGTCATACATGGGAAATCTACATCATGCCTCTCCCGAAAGGCTCAGTAACATCATGGAAAATACAGTGGAAATTTTCAGGGAGCAAAATGTGAGAGAGGATCAGACAAAAACTATATCTACTGGATATGTCAGGACTGCTGCACTCATAAACTCACAACATTTGTGGTTCTTTACATAGAACACACACACAACAGTAGACCAGTCAACTTTCTATTATGAGGGAGGGGTTCATGACACTCCAGCCTTAACTGAGGAGCCATTGACAGCTCATGGCTTCTGGGAATAGAGAGGAAGTGTTTCATAAATGTTTGAGCCTAGGAGATGAGCCAAGCACCAAATAACCTTACACATCTTTGAATATACATATACCAGAACTTGTGATGGGCAATAGAAAATGCAATGTATGAAGTTTGAAGAAGTTATGAATGTAGAGATAGATCTATAGAAGGTAGGAAGACTGCCAAATGGGTGAATACAATCTAAGTGCATTGCATCCATGTGTGACATTAAAAAAATTCAGGATCATTTTAAAGTACTCCAATAACCATAATTTGTTCTTTTTTTTAATTAGATATATTCTTTATTTACATTTCAAATGTTGTCCCCTTTCCTGGTTCCCCCCTCCCCTGAAAATCCCATAAGCCATCTCCTCTTTCCCAATTAACCTTCCCCTGCTTCCCTGTCTTGGTATTCTTATACATGATGGCATAAAGTCTTTCCATAACCAAAAGCCTCTCCTGCCATTGGTGTCTAACAAGACCATCCTCTGCTGCTGATGTGTCAGGAGCCATGGGTAACTCTGTGTGTACTCTTTGGTTGATGGTTTTGTCCCTGGGAGCTCAGGAAGTACTGAGTGATGCATATCATTGTTCCTCCTATGGTGCTGCAAATGCCTTCAGCTCCTTGAGTCCTTTCTCTAGCTCCCCCATTGCAGACCTTGTGCTCAGTTCAGTGGCTGGCAGGGAGTGTTCCGCTCTGTATTTGTCATGCATTGGAGGGCCTCCCAGGTGGTAGCTATATCCAGCTCCTGTAAGCCAGCACTTGTGGGCATCCACAATAGTGTCTGGGTTTTGTAACAGTATATAGGATGGATCCGTGGGTAGGATAGTCTCTCGGTGGTCTTTACCTCAGACTCTGCTCCACATTTTGTCTCTGTATCTCCTTCTGTGGGTATTTTTCCCCTTGCTACAAAGAACCCTATTAGCCATACTTTGTTCTTCCTCCTTTTGGGGCATCATTTAATATGTGAAACGTGCCTTGTGTATTCCAAGCTTCTGGGCTAATACCCACTTATCAGTGAGTGCATACCATGAGTGTTCTTTTCTGATTGGGTTACCTCACTCAGGATGATATTTTCCACTTCCATCCATTTGACTAAGAATTTTATGAATTGTTTTTTAATGGCCAAATAGTACTTTATTGTGTGTGTGTGTGTGTGTGTGTGTGTGTGTGTGTGTGTATACCACATTTTCTGTATCCATTCCTCAGTTGAGGGACATCTGGGTTCTTTCCATCTTCTGGCTTTTATAAATAGGGCTGCAGTGAACATAGTGGAGCATGTGTCCTTATTACTTGCTGGGGAATCCTCTGGGTATATGCCCAGGAGAGGTATAGCAGGGTCGTCTGATAATATTATGCCCAGTTTTCTGAGGAACTGCAAAACTGATTTCCAGAGTGGTTGTATCAGCTTGCAATCCCACCAACAGTGGAGGAGTGTTTCTCTTTCTCCACATCCTCTCTAGCACCTGCTGTCTCCTGAGTTTTTTTATCTTAGTCATTCTGACAGGAGTGAGGTAAAATCTCAGGGATGTTTTGATTTGCATTTCCCTGATGACTAAGGATGTTGAACATTTCTTTACATGCTTCTCAGCCAATTGATATTGCTCAGGTGAAAATTCTTTGTTTAGTTCTGTACACCACTTTTTTAAAATGGCTATTTGGGTCTCTGGAGTCTAACTTCTTGAGTCCTTTGTATATATTGGATATTGGCCCTCTGTGGGATGTAGGGTTGGTAAAAATCTTTTCCAAATTTGTTGGTTGCTGTTTTGTCCTATTGACAGTGTCCTTTGTCTTACAGAAACTTTGTAATTTTCTGAGGTCCCATTTTACAATTCTTGATCTTAAGGCATAAGATGTTTTGTTCAGGGAATTTTCCCCTGTGCCTATGTGTTCAAGGTTCTCCCTCAGTTTCTTTTCTATGAGTTTCAGTGTGTCTGGTTGTATGTGGAGGTCCTTGATCCACTTGGACTTCAGCTTAGTACAAGGAGATAAGAATGGATCAATTTTTGATTTGCATTTTCCTAATGACTAAAGATGTTGAGCATTTCTTAAGGTGCTTCTCAGCCATCCAAAGTTCTTCATGTGAAAATTCTTTATTCAGCTCTGTACCCCACTTTTTAATAGGATTATTTGGTTCTCTGGGTTCTACCTTCTTGAGTTCTTTGTATATATTAGATATTAGCCCTCTGTCAGATTTAGGGTTGGTGAAGATCCTTTCCCAATCTGTTGGTTGACATTTTGTCCTTTTGACAGTGTCCTTTGCCTTATAGAAACTTTGTAGTTTTCTGAGGTCCCATTTGTCAATTCTTGATCTTAGAACATAAGCTATTGGTGTTCTGTTCAGGAACTTTTCCCTGTGCCCATGTCCTCAGGAGTCTTCCCCAGTTTCTTTTCTATTAGTTTCAGTGTGTCAGGTTTTATGTGGAGGTCCTTGATCCACTTGGAGTTGAGCTTAATACAAGGAGACAAGAATGGATCAATTTGCATTCTTCTGCATGCTGACCTCCAGTTGAACCAGCACCATTTGTTGAAAAGGCTATCTTTTTTCCACTGAATGCTTTCAGCTCAATTGTAGAAGGTCAAGTGAACATAGGTGTGTGGGTTCATATCTAGGTCTTCAATCTTATTCCATTGATCCACTTGCCTGACATTGTAGCAATACCATGCAGTTTTTATCACTATTGCTCTGTAGTAATGTTTGAGGTCTGGGATTTTGATTCCCCCAGAAGTTCTTTTACTGTTAAGAATAGTTTTAGCTATCCTGGGTTTTTTGTTATTCCAGATGAATTTGAGAATTGCTCTTTCTAGCTCTATGAAGAACTGAGTTGGTATTTTGATGGGGATTGCATTGAATCTGTAGATTGCTTTTGGCAAGATGGCCATTTTATTAATATTTTTATTTTCTATATTCTTTGTTTACATTCCAAATGATTTCTCCTTTCCCGGATCCCCCCTCCCCATAAGTCCCATAAACCGTCTTCTCTCCATCCATTCTCCTATTACCTCGCTCCTTTTCTTCTCTGTCCTTATATTCCCCTCCAATGCTAGATCAATCCTTTCCAGGATCAGGACCTTCTCCATACTTCTTCATGGGAGTCATTTGTTATGTGATTTGTGCCTTAGGTATTCAGGGCTTCTGAACTAATTAATATCCACTTATCAGAGATTGCATTCCATGTGTATTCTTTTGTGACTGGGTTACCTCACTAAGGATGATATTTTCCAGATCAAACCATTTGCCTAAAAATTTTGTGAATTCATTGTTTCTAATTGCTGAGTAGTATTCCTTTGTGTAAATATACCACATTTTCTGTATCCATTCCTCCTTTGAGGGGAATCTGGGTTCTTTCCAGCTTCTGGCTATTATAAATAAGGCTACTATGAACATAATGGAGCATGTGTCTTTATTGCATGCCGGGGAATCCTTTGGGTATATGCCCAGGAGAGGTATATCAGGGTCCTCTGGAAGTGTCATGTCCAGTTTTCTGAGGAACCTCCAGACTGATTTCCGCAGTGGTTGTGCCATCTTACAGCCCCACCAGCAGTGGAGGAGTGTTCCTCTTTCTTTGCATCCTCACCAACACCTGCTGTCTCTTGAATTTTTGACCTTAGCCATTCTGACTGGTGTAAGGTGAAATCTCAGGGTTGTTTTGATCTGCATTTCCCTAATGACTAATGATGTTGAGCACTTCTTAAGGTGCCCCTCGGCCATCTGAATGTCTTCAGGTGAGAATTCTTTGTTTAGATCTGTACCCCATTTTAAAATAGGGTTATTTGGTTCCCTGGGGTCTAACTTCTTGAGTTCTTTGAATATATTGGATATTAGCCCTCTATCAGATGTAGGGTGGGTGAATATCCTTTCCCAATTTGTTGGTTGCTGATTTGTCCTTTTGACAGTGTCCTTTGCCTTACAGAAACTTTGTAATTTTGTTGGTTGCTGTTTTTTTCTTTTGATGGTGTTCTTTTCCTTACAGAAACTTTGTAATTTTATGAGGCCCCATTTGTCAATTTATGATCTTAGAGCATAAGCTATTGGTGTTCTGTTCAGGAACTTTTCCCCTGTGCCTGTTTCAAGGGTCTTCCCCAGTTTCTTTTCTATTAGTTTCAGAGTGTCTGGTTTTATGTGGAGGTTTTTGATCCACTTGGAGGTGAGCTTAGTACAAGGAGATAAGGATAGATCAATTCGCATTCTTCTGCATGCTGACCTCCAATTAAACCAGCACCATTTGTTGAAAAGGCGATCTTTTCTCCACTGGATGTTTTCAGATCCTTTGTCAAAGATCAAGTGACCATAGGTGTGTGGGTTCATTTCTGGGTCTTCAATCCTATTCCATTGATCTACCTGCCTGTCACTGTACCAATACCATGCATTTTTTAACACTATTGCTCTGTAGTATTGATCAAGGTCCAGGATACTGATTAACCCAGAAGTACTTTACTGTTGAGAATAATTTTAGCTATCCTGGTTTTTTTATTATTCCGGATGAATTTTAGAATTACTCTTTATATTTCTTTGAAGAACTGATTTGGGATTTTGATGGGGATTGTGTTGAATCTGTATATTGCTTTTGGCAAGATGGCTATTTTAACTATATTAATCCTGCCCATCCACAGGCATGGACGGTTTTTCCATTTTCTGAGGTCTTCTTCAATATCCTTCTTCAGAGACCTGACGTTCTTGTTACACGTTCTTTCACTTCTTTGCTTAGAGCCACACCAAGATATTTATATTGTTCTTTTGGCTATTATGAAGGGTGTCATTTCCCTAATGTCTTTCTCAGCCTGCTTATACTTTGGGTATAGGAAGGCTACTGATTTGCTTGAGTTGACTGTATAACCTGCCACTTTGCTGAAGTTGTTTATCAGCTGTAGGATTTCTCTGGTGGAGTTCTTTTGGGTTAGTTAAGTATACTATCATACCATCTGCAAATAGTGATAGTTTGACTTCTTCCTTGCCAATTTGTATCCCTTTGATCTCCTTATGTTGTCTAATTGCTCTAGCTAGTACCTCAAGAACTATATTGAAAAGATATGGAGAGAGGGGGCAGCCTTGTCTAGTCCCTGATTTTAGTGGGATTGCTTCAAGTTTCTCTCCATTTAGTTTGATGTTGGCTACCGGTTTGTTGTATATTGCTTTTATTATGTTTAGGTATGAGCATTGATTTTCTGCTTTTTCCAAGACTTTTAGAATGAAAGGTTGCTGACTTTTGTCAAATGCTTTTTCAGCATCTAATGAAATAACCATGTGGATTTTTTCTTTGAGTTTTTAAATAGTGGATTGAATAGATGGATTTCCGGTATATTGAACCATTTCTGCATCCCTGGGATGAAGCCTACTTGCTCATAGTGAATGATCATCTTGGATTTGATTGGCATAAATTTTATTGAGTATTTTGCATCATAAGGGATATTGGCCTGTAGTTCTCCTTCTTTGTTGGATTTTTTTCTATATATTTCTTCAATTTTATTCAGAAATATTTTCAATGAAAATCTACAATTTTATGAGAAAATATTTCTACTTAACACTTCAGTTAGTTTAGAAATGTTTAATATGTGTACCATTTTATATATTATTTTCCATGAAAATATTCAATTTTAAACATTTTTGTACATATTTCTAAGGCTAAGAGACAGACCGGGGCTGCTTGGGACATGTAGAATTTGACGTTCATTGACAGATGTGGACGCACATCTGGTGGGGAGTGTCAAGGGACATCTGTATCTCACAGCCTGACTGACAGAGGATGTAACACAGAGATTATACTATACCCTTTGTTTTCATCTCTCAGTCAGTGTCAGATCTGAGTCATCTTGTTTTCCTGATCCCTGTCCACAGCCATCATCTCCAAGCAAGATAATCCTGAGAACGTCCCTCCTGTCCTGAATCTCCACATGTTGAAAGTGACCCTGGAACTGCCTTCTAACAAGTTCATGCAGCCAAAGACTAGGAAGAAAGTGTACATCTCAAGTCTTCTGCTGCCAACGTGATGGGCTGGCTCTTCTCTCCATCCTGACCCAGGTCTCCACAGCTAACACATTTGGAAATAAAGAACAGCACTTTCCCATTGTTCTGACATTGACAAATCTCAGTGGCTGAGACCTGTGACTTTTGAAATGGAGGTGATCAACATTTGTGTCCCAGGAGAGTCTCCCGGGATGGGCGCCTCAGCTTCTGTTCAGTAAAGGGAGAGCATTAACAGGAAGAAAAATCCTGTTCCCCATGACATAAACAATCCCTTGTCTGAACAGTCTAGTGTATCCTGGAGAGCTCTAGGCATCCCCTGTGATGTCTCCAGTGATGCCACAACACCCACTGCTCTCAGGGCTTTCAATTAGTCCCTAGAGAGTTCACCCATATTTATGTGCCCAAGATGGAGGAGGAGTGTACTTGAGAGTGAGAATGGGGAGCTTAGAGAAATGAGAGAGAGGCCAAAGGAAGATCACTTTCCATCTCACTGTAAACCAGCAAGGAAGATGTGGTTATGGGAAAGGCACAGTGACTCATGGAACAGTGATGTGAAAAATCCTGAAGCAGGCACACTTGAGCCTGGCTTCCCAGTAGTTTGTAACAGGAAATGCTGACACAGTGAATTTAATGAACTTTCCTGACTATAATTCCTGAAAGGTGAGGATTCTAGTACATTAGTTTGTCCACCCCAAAGACACAAACTGGCTATTTCAAAGCTATTATATTGTGAGTTTTTATATTTTCCACTTACTGACCATGGACAGGGGTGTAACCTGGGCTCAAGAGGAGTCCATAAAGAGTCAGGGAGGAAATATTTCCCAGTCTCTATCAGTTCAACATTTTACATCCAGTTTGCTTTTATAGGAACAGGAGATATGAGATTATAGTAACTCAGAGCAAAATATTCTTATGAGACCTTACATTCTCAGACCTCCTCTGACAAACTTAGCCCTGAGAATGATCCCCTGACCTTACTGAATCAGCAGATTGGGTGTCAGACACATCTCTAATGAAGCCACACAACTCTCAGAATCAGAAACCAGATATTTTTCCAGCTCTAGATTGCTTTAGTCTTTCTGTTGGATGAATTGTTCAGTCTTTTGATAATGTTTTGCCATATGCAACTATTTAATCCACAGTCATGGGCCTAGAATCCACGATAGCGCATCTGATTATGAACACTGCATATGGGTGCTTGGGGACTCTGCCATGTTTTCTGGATTCTGTAGCTTTCCATTTGGGGGCTCTGAAGCCAAGTAGCACCCTGTGCAGTTACTAAAAACCATGGGGAGGCCATCTTTGAGGTCATCATAAACATGCGTTGGGAGGCAGCCAAAATGCCTGTCTGCTTAGATATCCAAATCTCTACAGAATGATGGGAGAGCTGAGATCCACAGAGCAGGCATTTCAAGCCTGTGCCAAAGTCTTTTCTGTCTCACTGGATTCCAGGTGTGCTCTCTTTCTCTTTGGTCCTCAGCCTGGTCTGTGTATTCTCTATGCCTTCCCACTTTGCGAGTTTACTTGTGCTCCTCTAACTGCAGAGGCTGGGGTATGACACAAATATCCTCCCCCAAACAATTGTTATCAAGAAGTAAGAAAATAAATTGGAGAATCTGACCACTCACCTGATATCCAGCGAGAGAAATGAGCTCCAAGATTGCCTGGTATTTATCACTGATAAATGGACTGATAAATAGGACTACAGCTGTTCCTTGTTTCAAATCTCATGGTGTCATTCTTGGGTCTGCAAGGCCCTGCTCATATTATATTTTTCCATGAAACCCTCTCTGTGGTCGCTATTCTTTGTTGTCAACTTGATTTAATCTCCAATTAACCAAAAATCCAAAACTTAAGGACACACCTTCAGGGGATTTTTGTTTAGTTCGTAGAAAGTATTCAGTGTCTTTGAAGTTGGAAGACTGGACTTTAATGCAGAATTTTTTGAGCTTGAAAGACACAGGCCTTTAATCTGGATATGGTGGAAGAAAGCCACAGGACTTTGTGATGTTGTTATCATGAAATAGGGTTTCTCTGTAAGACTAATGGCTGTCTTGGAACCCAATATGTCTATGGAACCAGGCTACTCATAGATTTCCACCTGCATGATTCACTCTGATAGTGCTTGGATTAAAGGCATGTGTCACCACACCCAGCAGAAGACACTCAGCTTTAATCCAGAGATTGATTCTGGAACACACACCTTTAATTTGGGCCACACCTTCATCCTGGGGCCTATATTAGAACACAGAGTAAGAAAGCTTTCACATTGTCCATTTGCTCTCTCCTAGATAGTAAATCTTATTACTTCACTGGCTTAGAGCTTGCTTGTCTGTTATTCCATCTTCTACTGAAGAGCAGCAGAGACTTCCAGCCACAGGAACTGAGAACTTCTGTATTCTTGGACTTTGCTTCCTATATGGCTGTTGTGGAATAAGGCAGACTGCATCCTGTAAGTCATTCTAATATATCCCCTTTCAGGAATGATAGAGTGATTGAGAGATCATTCTATGTGATCTTATACTCTTTAAAAGATCTTTTACTCCTAGGATCCCCAAGGAGAGTTGCTGACCCATGAGCACTTTATCCTTTGCCTGTCTCATCAATCACCTATAATGGTTAAGTCTTGACAATTGCATCCAGAGTGATAGGATCTTAGTTTAAGAAGCTTCACTCTGTTTTATTGCTGCTTCTTTTGTCTTTTGGGCCTAGGTCAGAGGACTAAATGGTGGTTTTTTTTTTTTTTTAAAGAAGTTTTCAGGCAGTCTTAGGAAATCTGGTTCTCATGTGTCCTGGGCCATAAGATAACCACCACACAGGAAGAAACCTTGAGAACTTTGAGAAACCCCTCTGCTGTGTCAACATGGATGGCAGCTGTTCTGAGAGTGTAGAGATTCAACACACCCCAGAGATACTTAGAAATGATAGCAAACAGAGAGGACCTGAAAAAAAATGAAATTGTGTCTGGATCACATTTCTTTTATACTGGCACATCGACACCAGGGGTTTCATTCAGGATTTCCTCCACAACTTCTGGAAATGGGTTTACAAAGGATCTCACTACAGCCTCCCTAGCTAAGTCTTGTTCCATTTGAAGAGTAAAGCACGTAGAAACATAATCAAATATGTTGTTTGCAATCAAGGTCTGATTTAGCCTCAGCCTGCTGACAGCACAGCATCACATCTCCTGTACACTCACACTCGGATACCAAGCATTTTGGTCAGTGTGTTGGTGCATGGGGTCCAGATCTTGGGTTTGCACAGAATCCCACTGCAGCCTTCCTGGCAGGATCTAATCTCATTGGCAAAACGATAGCACCTAGATACAAAATCACCTGTGAGGTTTGAAATCATTATGGAATTTCAGCTTGTAGTTGTTGGCAGCCTAATGGAATTTAACTAGGCTGCGAATCTCAAGTTGAAGTAGTTAGTGGCTTGCAGCTCACAGCCAAGAAACATTTAACCTTTGGGCCAGACTCATTTCCTGGCTAGAAGAATAGAGACCACAGAGTGTATTGCTCTGTGTAATCATGGCTGTTCTGAAAATCACTTTTACTTGAATACATCACGAATTATGCAAAATCCAAAATTTAAGGACCCAACTTCAAGGGATTTGCTGTTTAATTTGAACAAGGCAATCAGGTTCTTTGAAGTAGGAACACTCCAATTCAGTGCATATCTCTTTGAGCTTGAAAGACACAGGCCTTTAATCTGGATATTGATCAAGAAAGCCACATAACTGTGTTATTGTTATTGGTATTGTTTCTATGAGCCAGAGTTTGTCTGCAATACCACTGGCTGTACAGTAATACACTTTGTAGACAAGGCAACTCACAGAGATTCAGCTTCATGATACATTCCCATTGTGCTTGGATTAAAGGCATGATGCACCACACCCAGAGGAAGACACTCACCTTTAATCCAGAGATTGATTATGGAACACACACCTTTAATTTCTGCCACACCTTCATCTTGAGGCCTATATAAGAACACAGAGGAAGCAAGTTTTCACAATGCATGCTTGCTCTCTCCTAGTTACTAAGTCATATTACTTAGCTGGAATTAGAGCTTGCTTGTCTGTGATTCCATCTCCTACTGAAGACCAGCTGAGACATCCAGCTTCGGGTAGTGAGATCTTCTGGCTTGGACTTAGCATCCTATCCAGCTCTTATGGAATAAGACAGACTGCATCCTGTAAGTCAATTTAATATATCCCCCTATCAGAAAAGAGAGAGTGAGTGAAAGATCGTTTTATGTGATCTTTTGCTCTCAAAAACAGGTACCCCCAAATAGACTCCCTGGCCTACGAGAACTTTCCCCATTGCCGGTCTAATCAGTTGCCTATAATGTTTAACTCTAGACAATTGTGTGATCTTGAAAGATATTTCCTATCCATTTACATTGAGGTGGTGAGAAGCTAGTGATTAGAAGGGAGTGAGGAGGAGGAGATAGGGAGAGAGACACAGGGAGATGCATGCAGGAGCCATGAGTGGGAGACATAGCATACTAAAATGGAATCAGAGGTAAATATATCTAAAAGTTAGACTATTGGGATAGAACTTTTACTATAAGAGATGTCTTTGTTATTACCTTATTGACATCTTGAAGTTTTTAAAAATATATTTAAATCTAATTGGCAAATTAATTAAGTGTTGCGAGTCTGTTCTTCTGGGTAATTTGAGGCACCTTGATTGTGGAACAGCAAAGCTGGTGTCCCACGGGTAGTGTGACATGTGTGAAATATGGATCCCCTGCATATTGCAGAGAGAGAACTCAGCAGAGGTTCTAAGAAAACTAGTTGGAAGAGATTGCCTCAAAGGCAATAGTGAGAGCATCTCTGAAGGAGACCTTGTGGAGACATGGTAAGTGTCTTGTGAGGAAAGAGAAATGCTCAAATTGGCCCAGACTGCTCTAGAGAGTCTGAGGCAGTGACCAGATTCTTGATAGCCAGGCTTGACCCTACCAAAAAGTTAGATTGCTGCCTCTGCCAAGGACCTCACTGAGCAGACTGGCTGTTTCACCTGCAGTTATTGTAGGTGAGGAATGTATTGGCTCATTTTTAAATTAAATACCATTACAGCATCGAGAGTAATAGCATCTTATGTTGAGAAGCTTCACTCCTTTTGTGTTTGCATGTTTTGTTCTTTGAGCCTAGGTATCCTGTATAGCCCGAGCTATCTTGAAATAGGTCTGACTACCAGGCTGGCCTTGAGATTATAGATCCACCTGCCTCTGCTTCTAACCCCAATCTGCTTCATTCCTATAGATGCTGAGATGAAATTCTTGCACCACCAGACTGGGCAGAATCTTGCCTCCTTAGGCAATGCAAATAAATGTTAGTATTGTGGATTTAACACCCAATTTACCAGAGTGCAATGCTTGGGAGGGTATAATTAACTAACTGGAGACTTCTTTATATGAGAAGGTCAAGGACTTACCCTCAGCATTCCATGGATAATCTGAAGGATCTGAGGGAGTACTGTCTCAGTTTTGTCAAAAATACAGCAGATTACAAAGTGCATGGACTGCTAAGTGGTCATGACTTGCCAGCCATGAGTACAGGGTCTTCCACATCTCAGCATCTTTCTTTCTGTGGAGATACAAACCACAGCTTTGATGATGGCTGGACTGTTGATTGGGATCTATACCCCTTTTACTATGTATTTGAGAGTTTGGACAACCTGATATAGAGCAGCAGATTGAATTGTGCCATGAAGGGCACAGAGGTCTTCAAGAGTGAGAGTCAAAGGGAGCCACCCGTGTTCTCAAGAGATGTGGACAACAAGAAAAACAAAGGTATAGCAGAGCCAGACCAACCCTCGACAAGTTTGCTCAGGGAGAAATGCCTGGAACTTGAGACCTGTGATGGTGGAGGCTGCACTGACCAGGATCCTGCTTCTGACATTTCCAGGAATCTAGGCTACTGGGCATGGCTTCAAAGGGCTTTCGACCAGAAGAAGAAGAAGTAAAAAAAATTAACTCAGAACTCTGTTTGGGGCCCAGGAACCCTGATGCCTGCTAAGACATGCAATCAGGGGATCGTCTGTCAGCTCCTGTATTACAGCAAAGGCCCTCACAAGGCAACTATGTCTTTGCAGCCAGATATTTCATGTTTGTTATTTTAATAAAAGTGTTGAAATGCTGGAAATTTGTGTTCTTCTTTATACGGACCTGGGGAAAAAATGAACTGTGGTGTGGATACACATCAGGATACACTGATCTCTCAACCAGGCACCCCAAATAGATTTGTTGGCACATTATCCATTTTCCTTTGCCTGTCTAATCAGTTTCCTATTATGTTTAACACTAGACAACTGCATCCAGAGTCAGAGGATTTTACTTTGAGAATTTTCAGTCTTTTGTTTTGTTTTCTTGTTTTGTTTTTTGAGCCTAGGTCACAGCTATAAATGGTGTTTTTTTAAATAAGTATTCAGGCTTTCTTAAGATACCTGGTTCTCATGTGTGCTGGGCCATAAGATAACCAGAAAACAGGGAGTAACCTTGAGAACTTTAAAAAAACCCTGAGCTGAATCAATGTGGACGACAACTGTACTGAGAGTGTAGAGATTCAACATACCCCTTAGAAACAATGGTGAGCAGGGAGGACCTGAAAACAAAATGAAATTGGGTCTGGATCTCATTTCTCATATACTGGCACATAGGCACCAGGAGTTCTGTCCAGTGTTTGCTCCACTCTTTCTGGACTCTAGGCTTTTGCAAAGGATCCTACTACAGCCTGGAAAAGTGTGGTTCCTTTTGAAAATTAAAGCACCTAGAAACAAAATCAAATATGGTGTTTGCAACAAAGGTATGATTTAGCCTCAGCCTGCTGACAGCACAGCATCACATCTCCTGCACACTCACACTCTAATGCCAAGCATTTTGGTTGGTGTCTAGGCACATGGGGTGTAGATCTTGGGTTCGCACACAATCCCACTGTGGCCTGCCTGGCAGTGTCTGATCCTGTCATTAAAACGAAAGCGCCTAGAAACAAAATCATGTATAAAGTTTGAAAACTTCAGAGTTGAAAGCTAACAGATTTCAACTCAGGTTATTGACAACCTAGTAGAAATTTCATAGTCAGCAAGTCTCAAATACTCATGGATAAAGATGACCAGGGGGAACTGTGACAGTGCACAGTACTAGCTCCTGCATGCCCCCTTCTGGAAGCAGTCACAGGCTTGGAGCTTGGGGCCAAAACATATTCATGCTTCTGGCCAGAATTATTCATTGGCCAGGCTCTTTTTCTAACTACCACCAGTGTGGCCATGAGATGCCAAATCATTTAAGTTCAGATCCAATTTAGAGAACCTGACCTGTGCTTAAACACAGGTAAAGTAACAGGCTGGTACCTAGCATTAGTTTCCACATTGCCCCTCCCCCCAATAAAACCCTGTCTCCAGGCTAATCCCCAACAAGACCAGCATTTCCAGGTTACACTTTCAACAAGACCTGCAACTCCAGGTCATTCCCCCAACAAACCCACAACAGGTTACAAACCAACCCCTTGCCTAACCTCCACCAATGTAGAGGAGAACAGAAATTAAGTTTATGATATTACTCTAAGCACCAGACAACTATGGTAAAGGCCACAAAGGCTTTCCAATTAATAGCATACGCATGGACTCCCTGCTTACACTTTCTATAAGGCCTTGTCCTGATAGACATTTGGGGTTCTCCTCCCAACACACAAAAAACTTTCGTGAGTGAAGGTTGTGCGAAACAGGGATGACTGCAAACTAGCTTGAGTAAATACCCTGCTGTGAGTTGCATCAATCAGTTCCTGTCTGTGTTTTGGAGATCACTAACGTCTCCCTGGCACTATAGAAAAAGGAGTGGGCAGATTAATTATGGACTTAACCAGGATTGCAAAGCTGGCCCCAAACCATGCATGTGTGAGTGAGAAGCCATCAGTTAGCATCTTCTGGCACTGGACAAGTGTACACAGGACTATAGCCATGGAACAACTACAAAAAGGAAGCCAAGCTCGAGAAAGCTCAGAGAGCAGAGTTTTGGTGTTCTGGACCATGCTGTCCTGGAAAAGCCTCTTCACAAAGAGAGAAATGCAGCTTCATTTGAGATTCTGGCAAAGAGCAGTTTATAGACCTCCAGAGGTGGGTGGCGATGGGGGAAGGCAGCTGACTTTGTACACATGCAGGGCCTAAAGGGTGCCTTTGTCAAGACTGCCTCACCATGCATTCAACAATGGAAAGAATGTGGATGAATTTTCAGCATTTAGAAACAACAGGGTGCATAGAGAACATAAAACAACCTCAAACCGCAGATTGTGCAGCTCATCTCATTTATTCTCCCACCTGGGCACCTGGCATTTCTGTCGGCATTTAGGAGCACTTCTTGGTTTCTAATGAAATCTGACCACAGCCCATCAGCATAATGAGAATACATAGAAACAAAATCCTATATGTGTTTTGAAATCATCTTTAGATTGCAGTTCAAGCCTACTGACTGCATAGCAGAACTTGACTGAACTGTGGATCTGCAAACGGAGACTTTTGCCTTCTTGCCAGGACTTGGCTCTGGCTCCTGCATTGCCTTCAACCACCACAACCATCCTGAGTAACAGTGGTTCCTTGGAGCTGATCAAGATAATTCAAATAAAATAAAGGCCCTACCTTGAGTTGCATCAGATTGTTTCCTCTCTGTTATTTTGGAGATCACTAACATTTCCCTAGGACTACACTTCTCTTCTTGTCCCTGAGTTCCTTCGAGTGTGTTTTTTTCTGTTTTATGTAATCTAAAAATTACTTGTGCCTTTTTCGCATCTTTGTTTATTTTGTGGATTTGTAAGCACCAGGTGTTGTGGTCCTTTGCTTGCCTCACCCACCTCTTTCATGATTGTGGATACCACCCACAGATGGAATGCAGAAGGCTCAGTGTCTTCCATCCCAGGAAACACACTGCTGATGTCCTTGTGTGCCTGGACTTAGGTAAGGAGAGCTGGCTTTTTGGTTCTTGTGTGTGAATAACCTGTCAAAGGATTCTGCACCAGGGGCTCCTGGCCTCCTCCAGTCCTTCCATGAGCCATGGCCTTCTCCCCATGATATCCCTGACTTAGAAGACCTCTGGTTTGACAGGTCTTCAAGAAACTGCTTTTGAGACTTGCCGTCTGTTTCCTTGTACATATGACTGTAGTCCTGGGAAGCCTGGAACCAAACTATCCCAGCAGATCCCTGACTGCCTTCTGTGCAGACACAGAGACTACAGGATGGAAATGTTAGGTGTATTCATCTCAAAGACAGGGCATAGAATATGAGACAGAAACAGGGGCTGGAGAGTGGGCAGGTGAAGAGGAGATTCTGTGTCCTGAAGCTTCTTTTCTACACTTAGCTCTTCCCCCCTAACCATCATTCTGCTGGGAACACAGGATTAGCATCTGCTCAGGATGCCAGCTAAAAGCAAGAACTCTTAACAGGATTTCTAAGCTGGACACGTTGCCATGTGCCTTTAATCTCAGAACCAGGGAGGCAGAGACAGGAAGATCTTTGAATAGTAGCCACTTTGGTCTATAAATCCATTTTCAAAACAGCCACAGTTACACAGAGAAATACTATCTGTGGTCTCTATTCTGTGTTGTCAATTTGATTACATCTCAAATTATGCAAAATCCAAAACTTAAGGACACACCTTCAAGGGATATGTTGTTGTATTTGTATAAGTTAATCAGGGTCTTTGAAGTAGGAGTGCTCCAATTAAATGCAGATCTCTTTGATCTTGAAAGACACAGACCTTTAATCTGGCTATGGAACAAGAAAGCCATAGAACTGTGTTATTGTGATTGTTGTTGTTGCTATGGGCCTGGGTTTTTCTGCAATACCACTGGCTGTATGGAAACTTACTTTGTAGACCAGACTACACACAGAGATCCACTTGCATAATTCACTCCCATAGTGCTTGGATTAAAGGCATGGGTTGCCACCCTCAGCAGAAAACACTCATCCAGAGGCTTTAATACAGTCTTTAATCCAGAGATTGAATCTGGAACACACGCCTTTAATTTGGGCCACACCTTCATCTTGAGGCCTATATAAGAACACAGAGGAAGAAGTTTTCACATTGCCTGCTTGCTCTCTTCTAGCTAGCAAATCTTTTTACTTCGCTGGCATTAGAGATTCACTTTGCCTTGCTTCTCTATTATGGGGTGAGTGGTCTGTGCTACTATTTGTGTACAGGAGAATTTTACTAATTTTAGCGATTTCCAAAGCAAATATCTGCATCACAAGGGAATGCACTTGCAGAAGCAGGACTGGCTAAGTATGCAGATCAGGGCAGTGTTGGTCTTGACACAGAAAAACTAGCCATCCAGCCTTGAGATGGTGTCCTTCATGTTCTTCCAGTCTTGGAAGAACTTCTCATTTTTAAAGCTTTCATTTAGCTCTTGCTCTTCCACACTGTTTAATCTCTCAGTACAAAATGGATCTGAGGTAGGCATGTTCACTCAGGCAGGTGGATCCCTGCAAGTCCCAGTCTGGCCTGATTTACACAGAGAATTCTAGCACAGATAGGTTTATATATAGAGAGAGGAGCAAATGAAGGAAGCAAGAAAGGAAGGAAGGAAGGAAGGAAGGAAGGAAGGAAGGAAGGAAGGAAGGAAGGAAGGAAGGAAGGAAGGAAGGAAAGAAGGAAGTAAGGAGAAAGGGAGTGTTAGAAGACTGAGTGATGGATGGGTCTGATTGACAAGCCTTGCTGCACTTTTGGAGAATAAAAGTAAACAGCTGTGTAAAACAGTGTTCAGGAACTCAGAGAGTCAACACTGACCTTTCTCATGAGACTTCACCTGTACAAGACAATGCCTGGAAAGTTAGTAGCTCTCACTCTGCAGCCCACCCTTTCCCTCCAGGGCCAACTGAGTTCTGTCCAGCCTGCCAAGGATCTGGGTACTAGTACTTAAGCATGGTTTATATCCAGTGTGATTCTAAGATACTATTTTTGTACTTGGTTGGACTATTGGTTGCATTTTTTCTTTTCAGTATGCCCTGAAATTTTAAGAGATATTTTCCCTATTAATACATAATCTGTTTCAGCCTAGAGAGTAGGCACAAAACTGTCATTGTGAAGAAGACACTTGAGCATCATTGCTAACACTCTGTTTTCTGAACTTCATTTTTCAGAAAATGTATATAGGAAAGATATATGCACTATAGAGAAATACTGACCAGCATGTTTTCCTTTGAATTTTCTTTAATTCACATCACCTGGAACATTCAACAGAGACTGGAGGACTCAGGTAATACATCTTGGATTCACTGAGAGAATGACAGCCTTTCATAATTTCTTCCATAAAGAGCAGCTCTAGAGGAACTCCTGAGATCCAAATAGCCCTATTAAAATGGGGTACAGAGCTAAATAAAGAATTCTCAACTGAGGAATACTGGATGGTTGAGAAACACCTAAAGAAATGTCCAGTATCCTTAATCATCAGGAAATTTAAATCAAAACAACCCTGAGATTCCACCTCACACCAGTCAGAATGGCAAAGATCAAAAACTCAGAGGACAGCAAATGCTGGAGAGGATGTGGAAAAAAGAAGGACACTCCTCCATTTTTTGTGTGATTGAAAACTGGAAAAACCACTCTGGAAATCAGTCTGGTGGTTCCTCAGAAAACTGGACATAGTACTACCTGAGGAACCAGCTTTACCGCTCCTGGGCATATACCCAGAAGATGCTCCAACATGTAATAAGGACACATGCTCCACTATGTTCAGGGGCCTTATTTATAATATCTAGAAGCTGGAAAGAAAGATCTCCTTCAACAGAGGAATGGATACAGAAAATGTGGTACATTTACACAATGGATTACTAATCAGCTATTAAAAACAATGAATTCATTAAATTCTTAGGCAAATGGAAATAGCTAGAAACTATCATCCTGTGTGAAATAACCCAATCCCAAAAGAACACACATGGTATGCAATTACTGATAAGTGGGTATTAGCCCAAAAGCTCTGAATACCTAAGATACAATTCACAGACCACAAAAAGCTCAAGAAGAAGGAAGAACAAAGTGTGAATACTTTGATCCTTACTGAAAAGTGGATCAAAATACCCATGGCTTACAGCCAACCAATAGAATGAGCATAGGTGTCCCAATGGAGCAGCTGGAGAAAGGACCCAAGGAGCTGAAGAGATTTGGAGTCCTGCAGGAGGAACAATAATTTTGTTCTGTGGGAGCAGTACCCACAGAACTCCCAGTGCCGAGGTGGTCCAGTGAAGTCTGTAAACATGATATTTTACAGACAGAGGTGAAAGAAAAAAAAATGTCTCCTGGGGATAGCAGGCCTCTCTATATATTTAGAAGCTAAAAATCTCACTTGGCAATTCTGATGGCCAGGACATGGTCTAACCAAGCAAACATAGATATGTAAGATTCCATCTTAAAGCAAAAACGTCTGCTTTGCTTTGCTCCAACCATTTATGTTATTATGGTAGAAAAGGTATTCCAGAAACTCCAGTCACTAGTTCTTTTTTTGGTTTTCTAGTCACTGCCTTTCAGGGCAGGTGTATTCTCAACAATGGGCCCAGACTAAGGATATTTACATCTGAAAAATCTTATGAGGTCCCTGCCATACAAATGAATATTGGGCAAGGTAAAAAGAATTTACATTTGAGTTGGTTTCCTAGGGACCTTCCCCCACAGGTTAATCCAATTCCTCCTTTAACTATTGATTTTGCTTGCAGACAGGCTATCTCAGGCCCACCTGAATAGCAAGGGAAGTTGATGAGTTTATTACAGACCCCACCCAAGGAGTCCTTGAACAAGGCAACCTTAGCTTATCCAGGTGTGATTCAGGAACAGTTTATACTTATTACTCAAAAAGGCTCACTTTAGAGTCTGGGAGAAAGACAGTAGATACTTTTTTCTACTCAGAGAAACTCTCAGAGGACGAATTAGTTAGTTCATTCAGGCTAGGCCTAATGGCTAACAGCCAATTAATTTACCAGGCTGGCCCAAAAAGCTGTAGCCAATTGGTTTTACCAGGCTAGAGGCTAGAGGCTGCTACCAGAGCTAATCATTAGAGCTGATCGCCCTGGGCCTACGAGGGCCCCAGGCATGACACAGAGAAGAATGAAACCAGCAGACTAGGCAGAAGTACTCTTGAAAGACAGCGTGAGACAGACAGCTTCCCAAGCTCTACAATGTCACCATTTTTTGCCAGGAGGCAGGGCACAAGAATCATCCTTCTTCAACTCCTGGGTCAGTGAGACATTGAGACCCAGATGAAGAAGCACTTTAGCCACATGGGCCCTGGACTTTGGGTAAACACCCTGTATTGCCCAAGAAAGCCAAGCTAGCCTTTTACAGATGTATATGATGCTTAATTTGAGATGTTAACTTGACTGGACTTTGGGAGATACCTGAAAATACATTCAGAGTTCAAACCACCTCTGTAGTCATGTCAGTTTGTAACTCCTGTGGGACCTGTGTCTTCCTCGACCTAAAAATCCTGGTTATCCCACAGCAGACCCACAGTCTGTAACATCCCAGGGGCTGAATCACCAGTCAAAGAGTACACATGGAGGGACCCATGGCTCCAGCTACCTATGTAGCGGAAGATGACCATTTTACACATTAGTGAGAGAGGCCTGTGGTCCTGCGAAAGCTCAATTCCCCAGAATAGGGGAATGCAAGTCAGCTAATTGAGAGAGGGGCTTCATCAGGGGGAGGAGGATGTAATAGGGGGATTTTCAGAGGGATAACTTATTCAGAAAGAGGACATGTAAATATTTGAGATGTAAATAAAGCAAATATTAAAAAAAGAAAAAAAAAGAAAAAAAAGAAAGAAAAAAGTGAGGGCAAGTCCCATGTTGTTTACCCAGAAGCCTTTTTTTAGCTTAGCACTGGCTTGAGCTATAAGCTCAGCAGACATTGTTTGAAAAGATGAAAATGTCACCAAGATACTACTGGACTCAGAAACCCTCCACTCAGCTGCTCTCTGTCTGCAAGGTGACTTTAATGTAATGTCATTGCAACAGTGCAATTCTTCTTAAGTAGCCACATATGCTGGGTCAATTTAATTGCTGTTAATGTGACACTCGTTTGAAAGTTTCTGTCTGCTCGGACAATGCAATCATACTGCCTCATTCCAATCTTATGTTTCGTTTTCATCAGCTCTATTGATCTGCAGACTGCTCAGAGCTTGCATTCTATGTTACACATAGATGACTTTAAGTTTTTGTTTGGTTTTGTCCTAATATTTCAGTGAAATAGAAAGGCCCAGAATATAAAAATATGTCACGAATTAATCGTTAGGAACTGCCTTTTATATAGAGAAGCTGAATGACTTCTAATAACTCTGACTGATTTTAGCATCGACAACATCAACACGAGTCCTGCTCTCCCTATTTGTTGTGCAACAAGGATGTGGTTTTCTGAGCAGGCCTGTGCAAAAGGTCAAAGCCACATTTTCCACTTATGAGTGAGTCACGCCCCTTTCTCAAGAACAATTGGATCTTAAATGATGGAAGACACTGCTGGGAGCTTTGAGATGAATAGGGTTAAGTTCATGCTTCCATGTGACTGCATCTGCAGGAGGTGTTTGAGAGGTAGGGAGGCTAAAATAAAGGAAAAGAGGAAAAGTCATGCAGAGTAAGAACATGGCCTATGGACAAATCAATGCACACCACTGAATAAAGTAAACAACACAGAGGTTGCCAAAAGGATGCAGTGTCCATTTTGGTTCATTATCTGTGATAGTTGATTGGCTTTTTAGAGAAATGCCAGAATCCTTGTGGTATCTTTTTTTTTAATTGGATATTTTATGCATTTACATTTCAAATGTTATCCCCCTTCCTGATCCCCCACAGAAAATCTGTATCCCACACCTTCTCCTGCTTCTATGAGGTGTGTCCCCGCCCTCCTGCCTCCTTGCCCTGGCATCCTCCTACACTGGGACATTGAGCTTTGATGGAAACAAGGGCCTCTCCTCCCATTGATGCCCAAGGTCATCCTCTGCTACATTTAATGCTGGAGACTTGGGTCCCTCTATGTGTGCTTCTTGGTTGGTGATTTAGACCCTGGGAGCTCTGGTTGGTTGATATTGTTCTTCCTATGGGGTTACAAACACCATTTGCTCCTTCACTCCTTTCTCTAAGTCCTCCACTGGGGACGCTGTGATCAGTTCAATGATTGGCTGCCAGCATCCACCTCTGCATATGTCAGGCTCTGGAAGAGGCTCTCAGGAGAGAGCTATACCAGGCTTCACTTCTTGGCATTGACAATAGGGCCTGAGTTTGTTGACTGATTATGAGATGCATCCCCAGGTGGAGCAGTCTCTGGATGGCATTTGCTTAAGTCTGCTCCACCCTTTGTCTCTGTATTTTGTTACCCCTTCTAAAACGGATCAATACACCCACACTTTGGTCTTCCTTCTTCTTCAGCTTCATGTTGTTTGTGAATTGTATCTTGGATATTCAGAGATTTTAGGCTAAAATCCCCTTATCAGTGAATGAATCTGAGTGGATACCCTGAGCAAACTTGTGAGCTAGTTATTTTTTTGTTGTTATTTTGTTTTGTTTTGTTTTTGTAGTTCATAAACACACATTCAATCACAAAGAAATTCTTGTGAACCATACCTGAAAGCAAGTCTGTTTAGTCATTGATTATTTAGACATGAAACTTAATGTCTCATTTTATTTTTTACGTTTATCTAGTGGCCATTATGTTTCTAGGAAATGATTTCTACATACAGGACGCCATCCTGGAGAACTTCCTGAAGGGACTGATGCCAAGGTAGGATGTCATCCTTAATGTCACAGAGCATTTTGTTTGATTCATCACAGGAATGGAATGGTACAATGTACATTGATGGTCTTCTCTTTTATCTCTCATTTATTTTGATCATTTATTTCATACATTATATTCTGATTAACTCTCTCCTTACTCAACTGTTTCCAGATTTTCCTGCCCCATGCAACTATATCAAATCCATAACCTTTCTTTCTTTTTCAGGTAATAGAGCAAACACCTAAACATAATTATTATTATTATTAATTATTATTAAAATCAAATCTTGTAATAGGGAAAAATGAAAAATAAACAGATAAAAAGACAAAGAAAACCTCTAAGAAACCTCAACATACACCAACTCAAATTGACAAAAAACATTTACACAAAACCACAAAAGTATAAACCACACTATACTTAAAAAGAAACTTTGAGGTTAAAAACAAAAACAATACACAGCAAAACAAATAAACACAAAAATAAAACAAATATAAAATTCCTGGAAAAGCATTGTGAGACAAAGAACTGCCAACATTGTCTTTGAGTTTTTTTGGTGTTTCCCATCTAATGCTGGGCAAAAGTTTTGCCCTTAAGAGTAGTTTGGATACTCCGTGAATGTCCTATTGTTGAGCACATCTCTTGAAAAATAAGATTTTTGTAAATCATACCTAAAAGCAAGTTTGATATTACATTTTTAATTTAGGCCTAAACACTAATGTTTTCTTTTTGATTCATCTCATGGCCATTATATTTTCATAAATTGATTTCTAAACTACTTAGACACAAAAACATGCTTACACACAAAATCATGCATATGCCCACACAAACATACATTTAAGTGAAAAACATTGATGCAAAGAAAATTTGTATGATTTCTGGATTTTTTTTCAAATTAAAAAAATTTAAATGGCAGAGTGGGGGCCTTTGGTGTAGGACCTTGGCTGGACGCAAGCAGGCAGGAAGCTTTTCACACACAACTGCACTGTCTGTCCATCAGCTGATGTCCTGGTTATGCTCATCTTAGGGAAACTCATTAGTCTGCACGTGTGTGTGTGTGTGTGTGTGTGTGTGTGTGTGTGTGTGTGTGTCTGTGTGTGTGTTACATATGTGTTACATTTCAATTCTCAAAGATTACTACCCTAACACATCCATTTTAAAAACAGTGACAATTAGAATAAATCTTCCCTAGAACTATGTGTAAGAAATGAAAAGGGGAAAAAGGGGATGAAATAAAAGAAAACACTTTATCACAATCAAAATCATTCGAATTATTGCCACAAAATACTACTTCATGCAGTATCTTCAGAGGTTAAAAACTGTTGAGAAGCAAGTAAACACATTCATTTCCTAGCGTGCACATGAGTGTGAAAGACAGTAAGAGGGTGGAACAAAGAATAATTATGTGGGAACAAACCTCAATAGGACAGTCAGAGAATGTGAGCATATTTAAGTGACTTAAATAAGAAAGAACAACATACCTCAAGTTGAGATGGATCAACTCCACAGCATGGGACTTTAAAATGTGCTTGCCAGTCCTCCTGGTCACCAAGCCTGCCTTCCGATTTGTAACTGAGGCAATTTGGAGGCGGGGAGGGCACAAAATGTGCCTGTTGAGAGATTAGAAGAGGAAATTTTATATAGTCTGCAGGCAGTATTTTACAGAAATCCTGGTTGCATCAAGATACTTTATCTTAAAAACTACAGATATAATATACTCCTCTGACCACTCAAACACTTGTAAAAAGAGTTAATTACTAAGGTGTATAACAACCAACAGTTAAATATATGAATCATAAGAAAACAACAATGAGGAATAACAGAATAGCTCACTGAGGGGTGACAGGACAGGGGAGCCACTCAGGGCTTCTTGAGTGCAAGCCTGTGTGCTAAGAAGCCAAACCAGCATTGCACTTAAGATTCTTTCTTTAAGGAGGAACTGGATAGTCATGTGGGTATCGGACACCGGGGCTGCCAAACACAAGTTCTACCACTGAGCCACACTCCAGTCAATATCCCAACTTACTCCATTTTCTTCTACTAATCATCAAGAAAATCATTATAAACCTTTTTACTCACTGTTGAAGAACTATTTATCAAGCTTCACATACCAAGTACAAGAAGCTGTGGGGAACACCAAAATAAGACATGATCCCTGCTCACAGGTTTATAATCTACTACAGAATAAAAGCAATGCGCGAAAACGACCTTACATAAATAGAGATAGTTTTAAGGCAAGCACAGTAGATCCTTATGATTTAGGGAAGGATGCCTTCCCACTGATATGTGAAAGAAGCATCTAAGCAAAGGCTGCCTTTGTTCTAGGCCCTGAGAGACCACCAATATTCCTCTAGAGAAGTGATCTAGTTTCACTAGGGCGCAGGGAGGATGATGGAAAAAGCAGTAATAAATGGGAAGATGCGTGGGTAATGGAACTATGGGTAAGAGTCCCACAGTCCACTCAGTTGCTATTCTGTTATCCACCAAGCGATCAGCAAACTCTACAAAAAGACAACCTCAACACAGGGTAAATATTAATATTTTTAAAGAAAGTACATCTATGACAACACATTAAAATGTAACTAAAAGGAAGCTAAGAGATCAATCAGGGAACTATTATAATAAACAGGTAAAATAAGCAGATAAGGCTGATGAAAAAAAAGCAAAACACAAAAGACACCGTGGGAATCAAATTAAAGCCCTAGGAATGACAGACAGGACATGTGCAAGGACATGGAACAGATAGCTCACTGGTTAAGAGCACGCTGCTCTTGTGGAGAGCCCACGTTAATTCATGTTGGGTGGCTCACAACTGCCTGTAATCTTGTAATTCCAACTCCAGGGGATCCAATGTCTTCTTCCAGCCTCTGTAGGCACTTGCATGCATGTGCACACACAAGCCGCCCTCCCAAGATGCAGATACATACACACGATTAAACATGTGGATCACAAGAGCCAGTGTGACACTAGGGATCTGGCTGGCAGCACCTTCTAGAGAAAGGAGAATACAGTTGCGCTCAGTCTGAGGAGCAAAGGAATGTATAATTTGGGCAGAAACAGTAAAATAACCTTTGGATGAATGGAAGAAAACAAAGTAGAAGAAATGGGGCTTGAAAAGCTAGCAGGGTTTAAAGAAGTGTCCCTAGGAAGAGACAGTTTGTTTTCCACTATGGGAGGTTTAAAAAGAAAAATCTAGAGTGAGCAAAGGGCACCAAGACAGTTGAGAGAAGGATATTGAAGATCTAAGCCAGAGGGAAAATGATATAAAGGGTCCTAGGAGAGAATGTGGTAAGAACACAAATGAAAAGGTTCTCTGAAGAGAGGGGAAAAAAAATCCCTCAGACACAAAGGAATGATATAGAAATTTTTCCCTGGTAAGAAATGCAGGCATTAAGATCAGGTAGTGATGGAATACCCCCTTAACCCCAGCACTCAGGAGGCAGAGGCAAGTAGATCTCTGAATTTGAAGCTAGCCTGGTCTACAGAGTGAGTTCTAGACAGCTACGGCTACCAGAGAAACCCTATCTCAACCCAAGAAAAACAAAGAAATTCACGAATTGGTGTGTGTGTGTGTGTGTGTGTGTGTGTGTGTGTGTGTGTGTGTGTAAATAGGACCTACTTAGTCTACTCAGTTGCTTGCATATACATGCTTTGAGGACCAGACACTTGGCACTGAATAACCAATTAGAGGGCATCTTCCATAGGGAAGACAACCTCTCTCAGCATCCCTTAGTTGCCTGTAGTTCTTGTCTGAGGTTGGGGTCCCAAGGGATTTCCCTCTTCCACTTTCCCCCCTCATTGTCCTTGTTCAGGCCCTGCCATATTGTAACAATTAAAGAAGATGAGGCCAGAAACTTGAGAAGGAGCAAGGGTGGGGCCATGGAAGTTGTTAGAGGAAGGAAAGGGAATGGAGAGAAATGATGTAATTCTATTTTACTTAAAACAATAATAAATACACTTAATGATTTTAAAAAGAAACACAGATATTACGACTCCAGTTAAGAGCACAAACTAGAGAACAACTGGAGAAGAGAAAAGGAACAGTCTACTTAAAAAGGCAATGAAGGTCAGAATCCATGAGCGGTGACCAGAAGACAGGTCAACTGCAGAGAGGGCTGCCCCTGAAAGTACTTAGGAAGTCTCCTCCCAGTCAAGACAATGTTGGCTTTAAGACACGCACTGGGCTTAGTAGTTAAGAACATGCACAATTTTTTTTTTTTTTGCATGGGATCCAAGTTCAGTTCCCAGTACCTACATGAGATGGCTCACACCTGCTGTAACTATAGCTCCAGGGGATTTGATAATCATGTGCATGCATACATACATACATACATATGTACATAGGTGCATTTGTTTTCTCTCTCTCTCTCTAAGATTTATTTATCTTTTAAAATTTAAAGAATGTTTTTTTTAAAGGCAGTATAGTTAGAAGTTGGAAATACTGACACTGAAATCTGAAATACTGAAAACCAATAAAGGGTTCTGAATGCAGAGAGTAATGCCTTGCTCCAGAACATATAGCCCAGGAAAGAAACAGAACTTTGGGAACTATAGTGATCACATACATTCCCACACTGAAGAGTTCATGTAAAAGAATTAAAATGCCAAGAATACATTTTAGACCAAATTATTTGATCTTTATTTATTCATAAACCCAATTCTAAATATATACAGAGCGTTTTAAAAAAAAATGGCTGCAAGTTTACTCCTGGCTAACGAAATTCCCCAAAGCAAATAAAAACTGGAAATATTTTGAACTATATCACATATATGATTTGAATGAAGGAGAGAGGAGATGTCTAAGAATATTGCTTCATTAGCAGACATGAGACAAAGCTGAGGAGGTAAGCCCTGCCCACCCCCCCACCCCTTACTGCTAACTCCTACCTCCAGGCCCATGTGATCCAAAGTCACATCAACTCTCTACCCAATTAGTGAGGATTGCATTAGGAGAACTCAGCACTTTTAGTCCAGAATCCCTCTAGAGACCAGGGAAATGATGAGTTCCATCACATGGCCAGTATCAACAGCCACTGAACAAACACCTCAGGGACATGGAAAAAGACATTTATCTGCTGTGCTGGCAGCCACTACAACCAACCTTCCTAACAGAGTCCTTTCTGTAAGGACCGCTGTCTAAGTGACCTGTCATATAGCTTTATAAAGTAGCATTAATACTGTGGACCAAAATGAGATTGATCTTTGAGCTTCGTGGTCTCCTGTTGTCAACAGTGCATTATAAAACCAATACTAAATACTTTATAAACAGGTCTCCCTACAGTGTATTAGATAAACAGTGCATATTTCATGCTCCATAGTTAGGTAGCCACATATTCATCAGGCTAATAAATTATTTATTAGATACCCAGAAGTGCAATAAGAATCAATAAATTAACTTCTGAATAATTGTATGCAACGATTTCAATGGAAATTGTAACCTGGATGAGAAAACATTCTCACTAACAATGGCAGATGGAAGACCCTCTCTCAAGTATACCATTAGAAGGGAGCACATACGTTGAGAGAGAGAGAGAGAGAGAGAGAGAGAGAGAGAGAGAGAGAGAGAGAGAGAGAAGAAATTCCTGTCTAGAAGATAATTTTTGTTACTGAACTTTAAGCGATAGCCAACACCATACACATTTCTTTTGTTTGTATATACAGGCCTCTGATTCCCCCATCCTCAGGGAAATAATAATTGGTAGAAACATGTCTATCATACCTCAACTCAGATGACAGCTCCTACTAATGCTTTGCAGTTGTGATCTCAAAGAAACTATGCAATGCCTTGAGAGTGTATACAACAAAGTCTGTGATATACATGCAGTAAGGAAGGCAGAAGTTATTAACCAAAGATTTAAAGGATCTTTAATTTATTTTTTTTTTGGGTTGGTTTATGAAGTAGGTGAAGGAGATCTGTAAAGAATGCTGTAATTCATGTCAACCAAAGGAATGGGACTGTTCGACAAGTGGGAGGGGCCTGTGTACCCTGGTGCTCTTGCCCAATGAAAGCACTCATCTCTGCTTCCTGGTGATGAAAAGCATTAGTCTATGTAATGCTGTCAGGTCAAACACAAAAGCCATATGTGCATTACGTGGTCAGGGAGAGAGACTCTACAAACATCCCTGTGGGCTCGGGTTGTGGGACTGAGCATGCGCAGAAGGTAAGGTCCCTTCTCCATCCATGCACCAGCCTAGAGAGACTTACGTGCTCAACATCTTACCTCACAGAGAACCATAGCACATCAGGAAAATAAAACACTTCTAGATTGTAGTTGATAGCATGAGAAAGTTCCTGAAAGAGGGAAAAAATGGTCTAGATGCGCCCAGGGAGCAAGCCAAAAGATACCAGACAGCACTGAACTCCCAGGTACCGCCGTTGAACTCTGCCAGCCTGGTTCCCTCCAAGATTGACTTCCTTTCTGATATGCTAGTAACCCCACCATTCACTTCAGGTTAAAAAAAATTGCCTTGATCCTTTCCCTGAATCAAACCCCAGCCAGAAAGCTCAGATCCGGCTCCCCATCATGGTGGTTTTCCATTCCCGGTAGAGGTGATAGAGATCGTGGAACCATTGGACATCAGAGGTGGGAAAGAAGTGACATCTGATCTACCAGGAGCTGAATGGGAACAGAGCCTGTATATTCTATTAAAAAGAGGTCTCGCTTCAGAAAATTCTACCTGGCCACCTGATTTTGAGGTCTCACCTTCAAGGCAAAACTAGCCAGGTGAATATGATGTGTTTAAGGCAGGGCTGCACTGTACCTATAGGATTTACTAAGGCTAGACTATTACCTTGCTCATCCGCAAAGCCTTCTGGGAGGAACAGTAAAGAAAGTCCTACCTCCTAGCCCCAGGACCTAGTATTTCAAACTGTTGGGGTTCTCGCTTTGATTATCAGTTCCAGGTATGCACATCTCCCCTCAAGGCAGAAATGGTTTCTTAGGAAAGCTCAGGTGGCCCTTCTCTATCAGGTCTTCGAAACAAGGGATAAAGTTGGGGGAAAGTAAATTTCTATTTTTAAAATAGGAAAATACTACATAAGGCCCAGGGCCAGACAATAGGACATCTATACTAGTCAAGATGTCTAAATGCTCATAAATAAAGTAACAATGCCCTAATAAGTATGTTAGCAAATATGTCTTCAAGGTGATACGAAAGTCACCTTTGGATGCAGAGTCTCAGGGTCTCTCTGCACTAGAATGGCAGTGAGAGAGAATCTGATCCCAAGGTCACAGGCTTCCCATCTTGTCACTATCTAACTGTGTGACTGGCCCCAGAAGGGCACTTGGACACCTTAGCATTATCATGCAGATTCTGGCCCCAGATTGATCCACCTGAGGCACAGTAACTTCTGGGAAGACAGAACTGTGGAGGAAACATAACCTCAGAAGGAGGCTCGGGAGCCATTTAAACAGAGAATTCTGGAATCCCAGGAGCCCGAGAGAGGTTTCCAGGGAGTGCCCACACATTTCTCTCCTCATAGAGATATATTACTAGCAAAGTCAAGTCCAAGGATACATCTTGCCCATAGCAACTAAACGGCCAGGAGCCAGAAGCAAACCCACCGTGTCCTCTCAGGCACAGCCTAACCTGAATGTTGAAGAAAAACATATTCTCGGCATAGAATTCCCTTCCCAAGGGCTCACTGCTCACAGCCTCCTAAAGCCTCGGTCTTCCTAGGCCAGGCCCCAAGCAGGACTCTGAGGCCTCTCTTCGGAGCGAGCGACCCCTAAATCCCCCATCACGATTGAGTTCCCTTCCGGTGTCCTCTAGAAATAACGGGCAGGTCTCTATAGTAGCTTCCGGAACCCAAGCAGCGAAGGTTTCCCCATCTAACCTGGGCAGGAAGGGAGTGGCGAGGTATAGCTATCCACTCGCTCAAAGCACTGAGTGCCCCAAAGCCGGAGGTGAGGGTGAAGGTTGACGTTGTGCAGGAAGGTGTGTGTTTTTTCTTGTCATTTACGACTCTGATGATGGACTCACGTTGCCCGCTCTTCCCTTTCTCTTACACCTTTCCTACTAAAGGAGGAGTCCTTGCTTGGTAAGTGGATGTAATCCGCGAAGAAGACACGAGAGACTTCATTAGAAGCCACTGAGGGTGCTTAGCTGCCTCCTACGAGGGAGAAGGACGCGCACAAATGCCTGTAGAGACTTTTCTTTTTTTTTAATGGTTATTATTGTTATTATTTTTGGTTTGTTTGGTTTTTTGTCAGACCATAAGGACTTTACATTTATTTTGCCCCTCCCTCTTGACTCCTTTAGTTGGAAACTGCCGAACTGTCAGCTTGTGACCGTGACTTTTTTTTTAAAGAAAGAACGAGGGAAAGAAAGAGAAAGAAAGAAGAAAGAAAGAAAGAAAGAAAGAAAGAAAGAAAGAAAGAAAGAAAGAAAGAAAGAAAGAAAGAAAGAAAGAAAGAAAGAAAGAAAGAGACCTCATCTTTATTTCTTTGACCCATGTGACATTTCTTCAGGATTTTATTCAGCCAACTTTTAAGAGACAGAGAGAGAGAGAGAGAGAGAGAGAGAGAGAGAGAGAGAGAGAGTTAGCTGAGGGTTCTGGTTAAAATATAAACCTTGGCCTTTTGCATTTTTTAATTTCCAAGCTATAATTTTTGAGGCCTGTAGCCCCTTCTTTTTCTTCCCCATTCCCCTTTCTTTATTGTTTGAGGTTAAGGGTGTCTACAGCCCTCCCCTTTCTATTAATTTGTCTCTTTTGTTTGAGTTTAATGAAGACTACATTTTTGTATAATTTCCTTTTTTCTTTCATTTACTCTGAATCGCATGCCGTTTCCCTGCATGACTCCTAAATCTTCCAGTTCTTCTAGCAGGGGGTTTAAAAAAAATCAAAACAAAACAAAAAGATCTAGAGATCTCCTATTTCTGTGGAATTCTTTCAGGAATTTGTGCTTTTGTTTTTTGGCATCTCTTCTCTCCCCTCTCTCTTTGCTTGATATAGTGACTCATGACTCATGATGGTTAACATTCTAGGTTACTGACACACAGCCCGGGAGCTCAGGAGTGTCCGACGGGTCTTTTTGCTTTCAGATCTCTGGGTCGGGGTCCACGGCTGGGCTGACTTCTTTAGCAAATCGGCCAGCCCGCTCGCCGCCTCCCGAGCCATCTCTCCATTTAAACATGGGTGCACGTGCATGCACGCACGCACACACGCACGCACACACGCACCCATGTTTAAATGTTTCTTTTGTATACAATGTTAACATGTTCTTCTTCTTCTTCTTTTTTTTTTAGAGCCAAATAATATTCCAGAGTCCGAGGGGTTGGAGAGCTATTGCCCCAGGTGTTATACATCCTATGACAATTGTGGAAAATATTGAATTTTCATATGAAATATTGTTGTGCATGGTTGGGGGGTGGGAGATGACTGTTAGAACATGACATTTTTAGGGCCATGAAATTATAACACATGACATAGTCATGATGAGTTACCGTTCAGGGATTCACCCTAAGTCATAGGATGTATAACTCCAAGGGCCGGGGTGGGCTTTGGATGCTGATGTAAGATGCTAGCTCCTCAGTCCTAACACGTGGACCCCTTTGGGGAGGGATGTTGGGTACAGGGGATGAGCCCCTGGAAGCAAGGCTGAATTTTAACATGCTCCAACATAGTTTATTCACGACAACACACCTCCTGCCACTGTGAAGTTCGGGCCTTTTTGTTGGGTGCTGTGCTTGCTGCCTGTGTTTTTCCTTCAGAAAAAGCAGCTTCGTGTTTGTTCAGAAGCCAACGGCAGGGCCATCCCTTCTTCACCAACTGCTCTGTCGCCCAAGCAATCACAGCAAATGGCACCTGGGGCAATAGTTCGATGATTAAAATGCTCGCCAAGCAAGCAGATGTAAATGCCAGGTGGGCTCGAAGGCCTGTCTTGTATCCTCAGGGGGCAGAGCCCAGGGTTCCCTGGGGCAAGCAGCCTAGTGAGCCAAGGCCTGTCAGCCAGCTCTGGAGTTAACCAAGAGACCCTGCCTCAGAGAAGAGGGGAGTATGGAGAATGATCCCTGGCATCAGTTAGCATACACGTGTGTGCACGCGCGCACACACATCCATATCCATGCACACGTGTGCACATATTACACACGTGTGCACATGCTGCACACATGCCCAGGCACATGAAGAGAGTCTGGAAAAAATAAGTGAATCATAGCGTTAAGGACTCCATGTGCTCTCACAGGAGTAATTGTGTAGTCCGCACCATCCGTTCAGTTGCCAACGCCTCAACTTCTTACCAGGCACACCCTTACGGCAGCACTGGGCTTGGTAAAAATGGCAGGCCCCTGTCCCGGGTTTATAATTTACTAGGCAGATACCCATGTGGGGAAAGTCTGCTAGCATACTCTACCCAGAGAAGCACTGGGGCTCTCCTTCAGCTGCGGCTCCAAGTCCACCTTTGTTCTAAGTGATTCAAGTCTTCTAAATGTTGGCCACATGCTACTCAAGCGGTAATAGCAATAACAATGATATTAGTATTGATTAATTTAAAAGCCATTGATTAGTCTGGGTTTCTATTCCTGTACAAACATCATAACCATGAAACAAGTAGGGGAGCAAAGGGTTTATTCAACTTACACTTCCACATTGCTGTTCATCACCAAAGGAAGTCAGGACTAGAACTCAAGCAGGTCAGGCAACAGGAGCTGGTGCAGAGACCATGGAGGGATGTTCCTTACTGGCTTGCTTCCTCTGGCTTGCTCAGCTTAGTTTGTTACAGAACCCAAGACTACCAGCCCAGGGATGGCACCACCCACAAGGGGCCCTCCCCCCCTTGATCACTAATTGAGAAAATGCCTTACAGCTAGATCTCATGGAGGCGCTTCCCCAACTGAAGTTCCTTTCTCTGTGATAACTCTAGCCTGTGTCAAGTTGGCACACAAAACCAGCCAGTACAGCCATTAACATTTATTGAGCTGGATAACATGCTAGACACTGTTAAAAATGCTTCCCATGAACAGCCTTCCTCAGGTCCTGTTAGTGTCTCCACAACTTTATGTCTATATCACTATTAAAACCTTTCTGTGAAGTGGTAGAGAAATTGAGGCACACACCCGCAGACTTAAATTTAGTTAATAAGCAACAGTAGCGGCATTCAAATGCAGACCCCTCTCTTTAAAACTAGATTCCAAGTCCAAGAGATATATAGCCGTTACCTGCTTAATTTTGATATACATGGACAGCCCAATTAAATAATTTAGAAGCAGCCTTTCACGGCGGAATGTAAATGATGGTGAAATCATGGGTATTTATGCCCTGCCAGCTCTGGACAAAGGGCTCAATAAATATGGGCTAAGTGGAAGAGATAAGAGCGGAAACCAAGGGCAGCACAGACACAGAGGCAAAGGGATTGGAGTGGTGACGGGCGTGTGGCTGTGCTGCCAGACAGATCCAAGTTTGGAACTGTGAGTGACCTTGAGCAAGTCACCAGTCCTTCGGAGCCACCTCAGTAAATCAGCCATAAAAGGAGGGCCAGCTCTGCAGCTCTTGGGAGGATTAAACAAAATGATGATTGTGACGAATCCAAGACATAGAGGATGACTTTAAGGTGACACTTGACAAACTGTGTGTGGAGGGTATCACAGAGGGGCACACGTCCTTTCTCCAAAGAGCTCAATATCCAGAGCAAAAGGCACGTGGAATTATATGACTGACCAGAGGAGTCGTATAGAAATGGGACGAGGTCTAGGCAGGAGTAACCATGGCAACACAAAGGGCACCCTCAACCCAGACTGGCAGGAGAGAGAATGTCCTAAAAGGCTTTTCAGAGAAGACAGGGTCAGGTCAAACCAGAATCACGTGTAGAGGAATGGCTAGGTGACAAGGACAGTGACAACACTGTCCTAAGGTCTGGAGATAAAGGACAGAAGAGGACATTTTGCTTAGGAGGGAACAGTCTGTTAGGGTCAACAGCCAAGACAAGAGGTGAACAGAGGTCGTCACGAATCTAGAAAGCTCTATCAATGCAATCTGAAGTTGACTCTTGTGCATCTTGAAATGAACATGCCCGAGTAAGGACCTTGGAAGGAGTCCAGTAAATCCCGAGACAAGAGAGACTGTAAGGCAAAGCCCCCTACCCCTTGTCTGATTATGAACAAGCCTCTATCTGTTTGGGGGGGCGGGGCTCTCAATCTCTCCATTTGCAAAACGGGCTACGTCAAAGTTGCCCAAACTTAAGCTAATCTCGGGTCACTTTCTTGATTAAAAAAAAAAAAAACAACTATATTCACACTGGTTCGTTTATTGTAATCATATCATGTCTTTTCTGTATTGAAATGTGTATCACTTTCTGAAACACAAAAGCTCCTAAATAGAAAGCACCTCTGATGATATGATTAACTCACTAACTCTGTCTTTAACTCTGGTCAGTTACAGTTCCCTTCTCGAGGCCCTGACCCCAAGGCCTGTTCCTTTATCTTGGGGAGATTACAAAGTGTTAGAGAGGTGCTAAAAACCCAGGAGCACCCAGCCAGGGCTTTCTCATTCATGCAAGCAGAAGGACTGGACAAGGGCAAGGGAGTGGGGGATCTCTCACCGCACATTTGATGTCACTTAATTAACACTGTGCCCAGGAAGGCTGCCTGGGATGCTCTGAATCAGCCCCAGGTCATGATATGTCTCCCTTACCTACTTGTGAGGGCTTCTCTACCTCTGCTCTTCTAAATTCAGACACCTGGCAGGCCATCAGTCACTGAAAGGAGGGAAGGTGGAAAGAGGAACAGAGGAAACTGTGGCCTGGGCAGATGTGGGGGAGGGAGCATTAGGTCGGAGTAAGGCAGAGTAAGCAGGGTGATGACAGCTGTGTTTCTTCCTGCAGAGGACTTCAGTCTCCATGTCTCCAGTGTGCAGAGGTGAAGTCTAGTTTGGTCCCATCCACAGCCTGGAGCTCCCCTATCAAAGAGTGCTCTCGTAGCTCCTCCTACACCAGCACTCGATCCTCCAGTCCCTCATCCAGGTCCCCAAACCCCAGAGCCTCCCCTCCAGTTACACGCAGAGCGGGTCCACCTCCTCCGAAAAAAGGTGGGTGTGTCTTTGACATTTGATCCACTGTATCTTCTTCTTCAGCAGGGAGTTTTGGTAACTAGAGATGCCCAACCCTGACACACAGACACACACACACACACACACACACACCATGGACTTGACTTTGAATAGCTGCTCCAGCCATTACTACTGACAGCCTTGGTTAAGCTAAGGTCTCTGAGATCCTGCTTCCTTCTGTGGCAATAAAAAGAATAAGAATGCTTGGCTCAGCCCATGGCTCCTCCCAGGGGCAGAAGCCCTTAGAACACAAGGAACTTTCCTTGTTATTGTTTCCCTTGGCATGAGGAGGAGTTAAGCATCAATTAACTCGTGCTGTGTGAAAAAGTAACCAACACCATCCTTCAAATAAAATTGTGTTTACTTAGTTGCTGTAACTCTGTGGATTAGCGATTTGTGCTGGGCTCAGCAGGCTGGCTCAGTTGTCAACCCCTCCCCTCGTGTGTTTTTGGACCAGATGGTGGGTTGGCTGGGGGGGCTGGGGATTGAAAGTCATCCAGTGATTAGTTGTCTCTGCATTCTGTTGTCTCTTATCAACCAGCAAGTCTATCTGCTTGTACACATGGTAGTGACAAGGGAAGAGAGAGAGAGAGAGAGAGAGAGAGAGAGAGAGAGAGAGAGAGAGAGAGAACTACAGCTGGTTTTATATTCTCACCCCCCAATTTCAACAGTCATTGGTATTGCTTGGTTACCTTATATGGAATAACTATGTCATGGAACAGTCAGACACAAGATCTCAGGAACTGGAACACCCCATCAAATACAACCCCCATGCCTCCTTGGTCCCAACTTCCCTCTTCAAACAGAAACCCCCAGACAGCAAGCTGGCTGTTCCTCTTCGACAACTATATAATCACAATGCAGTTGCTTCCTTGGTTATTTCAAAACCAGCACTTGCATTTTTTTTTTCTGTAAGATTCCTCAATGTGTGTGTGCAAACAGCAAACCTGCAGGACACTTTTACAGGAGGTGGGGGCACCACCATACTTGATAGGAATGAGTCGTTCCTTCCTCCGTAATATTCCCTAAGAGTGGGACGTCAGTTGTGAGAGAGGTAGAGCTTGGACCACAGAATGAGTAGCTGAGATGCATCATGAAGAATTGCTCTTTCTCTCCTGTCCGCAGGAGATACAGTCCTTATTCTCAATGGACCGACAGACGCCTGTAGCCAACTCCTGCATCAGTGCCAACCCCATAATGGCATTACCCATCTCCTTTTGTAACTAAGTACCTATCTTGCACTATGATGGGAATGTGTTCAATTCAAGGTTATCATAGCCAAATTAACCTGAGTTCTGCTCCCATTCAGTTGCCTGGAGACCTCAGTTCTTACCACGGTCTCAGTACCCTCTGCATCCAATTGTTTTCCTGAATGGGGGATGCTTATCCTCTCTTCTTAGGGCAAGCATGTCCCTGCATCTTTCTGACATGTAGGAGTAATTAGCATCTCTGCTCATTTTTGTGAACCATTACTAAGTAGCTATTGCTGGCACACAAATAATGCAGTGATGGTAGATCTGACCACAAGAAGGCTACTTAGTAACAGGCAAGTAGTCCACACACTGTGGATACTCTGCACAAGGAAACAATCTATTTCCTAACCATATACCTCAGAATGATCTGAAATGTAAAACTTGTGAATTACATGTTTCTAGAATTTTCCACTTCTTTATTTTTTTTCCAAACCATTCATGAAGCCACAGAAGAAGCAAGGCTGTGGACAAGAGAGGAGGGGCTAATATAATTTGCCCAAGGCAAATCATTTTGCAGCCAGAAACTCTTGGAGTCATGTGTCGACTAGCTGTGTGACCCTGATCAAATTACATCACCTCTCCCTGCCTTTGTTTCTCTATCCATAATATGAAGTTAATAATAAGTGAGATGCATGCATGAGTTCATTAATAATAAGTGAGTTCAATGCCTGGCATGCACATAATAAAATGTATAACAGTCATAATATTTCCAATGTATTGGCTAATTAGATAGGTAGATAGATAGATAGATAGATAGATAGATAGATAGATAGATAGAGACAGACAGACAGACAGACAGACAGACAGAGAACTGATTTATTCTAATTTAGATTTACAACCAACTTTGTAGGGTTGATACTATTACTCCATTTTGCAGATGAGAAAACAGAAGCCTAGAGTAGTGGAATTACCTACCCAAGATTATACAGACAAAAAGTGGCCAGGACAATAAGGGTTCACTAAATAACAGGGTATTGTCCATATTATTATCAATCACTCAAAAAGGAGGAGATTTCATCCTCTGGTAAAGGGACAGGTTCCTTTATGAGACTTGCGCAAAGACAAAGAGCGCCACCTGGGGACCGGGTACACAGAGCCTTAGCCGCTGTCCCAGCCCTAACAGGCTGCAGGCTCCTCAGGGGCTCTTCTGTCTTCCCCAGGTCCTACTCCCGCTCCCCCAGCTATTCGTCCAAGTCTGGCAAGCGGAGCCCACCTGGCAGAAGCTCCAGGTCTAGTCGAAGTCCCAGCTACTTCCGATACAGCCCCAGCAGGTATCACCCCACCCCACCCCCAGGGCGGATCCCGCCCCTCCCCGTCCTGAGCCTTCTCCTTTGACCTTGCCTTTCTGTACCAATATCCCAAGCCCTGTCCAAGCCCTAACCCTGCAAAAGTAGGGACAGGAATTCTTGCAATCCTTTTTGTCCAATCAAGAGTGGCAACAAGGCCTCAATGTGCCCCTTATTCTACTATCCTTTCGCATCCGGGTGCTCGATTTCCTTGCTTGACTTGCTGCAATCTCTTGCCCCCTTGTTCACAGCCCCGACTCTTGCCCACCCCAGGGCCTTCTGATATGTTCCTCCTCACCCACTAATATTTGTGCCTCTGCTAAGGGGCACACGCACACGTGCTCATGTGCGCGTGTGCATCCACAGAGGCCACTACTCTGGCTCATGCCCAGCTCACCCCATACCTGCTTCCCATGGTGCTCACGGAAGCAGATTCTTCCCAGAGTGGGTCATCTTCCCTTTCCTGTCTTGTTTGGGGCCCCTGACAAAGCCTAGCCTCAGTGAACACAGCTAAGCATCTCACACAGTGTGTACCTGTAGAAAAGCCACTCCAGCCCTAGTTACCTAGCAACATCTCCTCCCCCTTCCCTCCCCGCGCCGGCTGTTGTACCCCTTCAGGGAAGGAGACCCAAAGTATGGTGAGAAGGAACCACAGCCCCGAGAACGGGCACGCAGGAGGCGACGGTCCTACTCGCCCATGAGGAAGCGCCGAAGAGACTCCCCAAGCCACCTGGAGGCCAGGAGGATAACCAGGTGAGACCCAAGAGCGGGCATTACCTGCTTCCAGACTTCTCCCCACTGTCGCATACATATGGACGATGGCCTGACTAAGTCTTCTTTTGCCTCCCTGAAACTGGACTTAAGGACTCGCGGGGTCCAGAATGCCTCTTCCAACCCCTAAAATGATGATATCTGGTTCAAAGCCTTCCCTAGTATGGAATCTTATCAAGCTAGGCTAGCAGTGAGGCAGGGACCCGGATAGCATGTGGACCGAGCTTGTCCTGGAGACTGGAGGGAAGACAATGGGCCAAAATGAGGAATAGTACGTAGCTAGGGGGTGTTTGTTCCCACAGGGCAGGGCATTTGCCTGGTAGTACAACCTGACCTTGTCCTATACCCTAGAATACTCAGATGCCAGGTTAAAATTAAACTATTTGTGATCACACCTTTAACTAAGTTCAGAGAATGCACATAATATTCCTGAGATTTCCAAGGTTGCTTAAATGGTGCTGTGGCGAGTAAACTTTTGAGTTAAGACCTGGTTCTGGGGTGGGGTGGCTAGAGACTTTTCCTCTCCTTAGGCTGATTCTTGCCCACAAAACAAGATATCACTCCCAAGAGTGTCATGTGGAGGAGATGAAAGGGAAGAGGTGACCTTGCTTTGTAAATTTAAACTTGGGACACACTGTGTTCTAACATTATTGACTCAGTGGTCGGAAGCGGTGGAAGTGTGACCTGTGACAGCTAAGGTCTCTGAGGAGAAGTGCAGTTGGCAGAGAGCGGGCAAAGGCTGTGAGAGAAATTGAATTTCTCAGGCTTTGAAAGCTGGATTGGCTGGATGTTGCCCCCTCCCCCCAGATAGGGATATCTTTCTAGACATCTCCACTCACCCCAGAGACCAGCAGGTATCATGGAAGCACACTGTATCCTTCCTGGAGAGGACCAGGAGGCAGGATAAAAACAGGGGGCCCAGAGTGACAGATGGAGTTGCCTGCTCAGCCTACAGTGCTCTCTTCCCAACATCTGGGCATCCATTGGCATCTTGGAGGCTGGTCACCAATGCTGCTGGCTAACTGATCAAGGATGTAGTTCATTTTCTTAAAAATCAGTGTGTTCTTTTTCACAGACCTCCTGCCCCTTATACACACACACACACACATACACACACACACACACACACACACCATGCACTTGTTTTGAAAAAGAAACGATATACTACAGTAAGTGGAAAACCAGCCTCTCCTGCCTAGAAACAGAACCTACTAGGAATAGAAGGTTCTAGTAAAAGTAAAAATAGCAAAGCAAAAACTTCAATTAAAGTGGCAAGGCAGACGCTGTTGTTAGCTGGGAACTCTGAGCCCCAAACCTGATTTGATTTGTTGATTTTTTTTTTTTCTTAAGTGACATTATCCCTTTTTCCAACTTCAGCAGGATTTTTTTTGGTTTTGTTTTGGTTGGGGGGGGGGTTGTTTTGTTTTGGTTTGGTTTGTTTTGTTTTGGTTTGGTTTTTGGTTTTTCGAGACAGGGTTTCTCTGTGTAGCCCTGGCTGTCCTGGAACTCACTCTGTAGACAGGGCTAACCTTGAAATCAGAAATCCACTTGCCTCTGCCTCCCAAGTGCTGGGAATAAAGGCATGCCACCACTGCCCAGCAGGATACAGCAGGAAATAGCTAGGCCTTTACTAGTCTCAGAACTACAGGGGTGGGGTGATTGATGGCTTTTGCTTGTTTTGTTGGGGTTTTTCTGGTTTGCTTTTTCTCACTAAGAGACTGGGGGATAGAAGGGTATTGTTTTCCCTGAAACAGCACTGGGGCTCCCTGAGCCTCATTGAACCTCACACTTCCTATCTCTGATCTCTCTCCAGTGCCTGCAAACGCCCCATCCCCTACTACCGACCCAGCCCCTCCTCCTCCAGCAGCCTCAGCAGCGCCTCCTCCTGGTACAGCAGCAGCAGCAGCAGCAGCCAGACCCTGAGCAGGACGCGGACCAGCCGCAGTTCCAGCTCCCGCAGTCTCAGCCTGGGCTCCAGGAGCCGCAGTCGGAACCGGAGCCTGAGCTACAGCTCGGCAGAAAGCTATGCCAGCACGAGGCGCTAAGGGAAGGCCCTCCATCAAGCCAGCTGTCCACCCGGAGAACCCCTCTGTGCTCTGCAGTCTCCTTTACTACCTGCCCTTCAGACCATCTGCCGGGAGACAGATACTAAATGCTCCTGGCTCCTGGCCTCCATGATTTCCTGGGATGGTGGCATGGGATACAGGGACTTCTATTCCTTTGCCAAGCTGCTAGGAGCCTCTCTACCAGCACCATCTTGAGGCTCACTGGGGAGGATGGAGAGGGCCACCTGTGGAAAGCTATGATCTGTGATTCAAAAGTTTGGGCCTGCCCAAGACATGTGACGACAGGCGACTCTGTTCCAGTCACCCACTGCTTACAGGATATCTCCTAGAGGCCAGGGTTAATCCGTCCCTCGATCTATTTATTTTTATTTATTTATTATTTATGTGATGAGCTCTCTTCCCTCACTGTTAGCAGTATTTAATTATTTATTTATGTATTTATTCAGAGAGATTGTGTACCTTGATACGTGGTCATTCGTGTATTTGGTGGGATCTTCTAAATTATTTGTGTACCTTTAAAAAAAAATCCTGTTGCTATGGCTGCAGTGGGTGGGGCCAGAGGCATCTTGGTCTTTTTCATGAATGCTCTAAGCCCTGAATATCCTGGGACTGACCCGGAAGTGTGCTAGTCCCAAGGCTAGCTTGATGCCAGTGAGGTTTGGACCTGGGCCTCCACCCCATATACACCCGCTGCACCATTGCTATCACAGAGGTGTCAGAAAGATGAAGTCAGCCACAGAGCTCCTGGTTTTCTGTTCAGGGTTGGAGCCTAACATTAGCATGTAAAGCTACACAAATTTAAAAGAGCTGCGAAGAATTCCCTGAATGACTGCCTAGTGTCAGAAGTGCCATGTCTTGGCCAGAGACACCCCCTGTGCTTGGGGAACTATGTGGGTACTAGCATGGCTCTTGGAGACAAAGTATCATTCTGATGATGTTTGACTGATGCTCCCACATCCACTGGGAGATAATGGTAGGGAAGGGCTAACCCAGGGAAGACATCGTGCTCATCTCCATATTACTGGAAGGGATCTATTCCTTCCTATGAGCAGAACTGGTTGGTCTCGTGTAAATTACCCCTACCTGGTTCTCCTTCACTCCTAGCTTTTGTGATCAGAAAGCTGTCCTGCTTTGTCCGCAGTTGACAAACACTGTTCTGATAAGAGGGCAGGGGACCATCCTGGGGGTGGGGGTCCGGGGACCCACAACCCCAAATCAAACCTCCTTTTGCTATGATCAGCAGCTGTTCCATTAGGGACAGCACCAAGCTACTTCTGAAACTTGACAATAAAAGGCAGTCAGCTTTTCTTTTTGCTTTGTGTTTCTTTGCTTTGCTATAGAAACTTATCCGATGCTTTCTCGAACTGCAGCAAACACTAGGCCTCTTTGGCAATAAACTCTTGCACAGCTAAACCTGAAATGAGTAATACCAACCATATTCAATAGAGTCACATCACCTAACAGAAAGGGGGCTGGGGAGGTAGCTTAGACACTGAAGAGCCACACCCAAGGTTGTCCTCTGGGTTGTTTGTGTGCGTGGATGTGTATGTGTGCGTGTGTGTGTGTGTGTGTGTGTGTGTGTGCGCGTGTGTGTGTGCGTGCGCCCGTGCGTGTGTGCATGTGTATGCGTGTATACCTGTGCATATGTGTATGCATACTTTCTCACACATAAACATACTCTCCTGCACTCACACACACACACTCACAGGTACACTCACACACACACACACTCAACAACAGTCTCATACTCACACCCATACCCACTCCTGTACTCTACACACACACACACACACACACACACACACGCACACACGCACGCGTGCACACATACACTTATACATACCCTCACACACATACACTCACACACTCTCCCACATACTCTCACCATACACATACATGCACACTCACACACACACCCATATACAATCTTGCACACTCCTTACACATACTCATGCACACTCACATGCACACTCACAGACTCTCATACATGCTCATACTTATACACACACACACACACACCTGAAATAAACAGACTTGAAGAGGATAATGGGATGGAAATGGTACACACACAGAGGGAGTGAGAGAGAGAGTTTGTTTTGCCTCGACCTCTCTCCCTCAACTCCTATTTCTACATTAAGGAATCTTTTATTTATTTATTTATTTATTTATTTATTTAGGTTTTTTTGGATTTGTTTTTTTTTTTTTTCCGAGACAGGGTTTCTCAGTGTAGCCCTGGCTGTCCTGGAACTCACTCTGTAGATCAGGCTGGCCTTGAACTCAGAATTCCACCTGCCTCTGCCTCCCAGAGCGCTGGGATTACAGCCATGCGCCACCACCGCCCGGCTACATTAAGGTATCTTAACCAAAGAGAATCCATGACTCCCGCACTTAACTGTACAGAGTCTCTCCACCATTTGACGCTCTCCACAGAGGTACTGTGTGAAGGTATCTGCTTAGTGGCTACGCATTCCTCACCCACTTTCTGAAAGAGCTTAACTTAGAGGAAATTTAGGGTGGTTGGACAACATTTCCCCTCTCTTAGGAAAGTGAAGATTTCTCCAGTGCCCCTCCCCTCCCAGTATCCCTTTCTCCTTCATCCATGATAATACAGGCCCTTCATTTTAACTAGACTTATAGTCACTGAGAAAGAAAACAAAGATGCCTTCTCTAGGCGGGTTCTGCCCCAGGTGACTACTTTTAGCCAATCAGTGAAGGGCAGAATCATCACACGGGTTTCTAGAGAGTGTCTCTCTAGAGTGTTTGTCTCTCATTGTCCTGCTCATCTTTCTTCAGGCAGAGATGCGGATGTGACTCAAGTGGCTCCCTGGTTTGTGAGGTGATGATGTGGGATGGGGACAGAGTCAGTTCACATGTGACAGGTGCCGAAAAGGTCTCGTTATCATGGGGTTTTGTGGGCATCGGACCAGCACTGGATAGACATCCCTGGACTTCGGGCAGTGGCAAGAAATCAGCTGTCCTCCAGTTTTCATGGGTGACCCTTTGCATGATCGTTGTTCATAGACAAAGCTAATTATCATTCATCCAGGGTGAGCCTAGGGCTGCCAAGCCAACAGAGCCATCTTCCTGGTATTCCTCTCCTCTCTCCGCATTATCCCAGGCTCTTTGTGCCCTGTCCCAAGCACAGACTCGGAGAGCTTCCTCAGGCTGCACGCGCCCAAGAACTGCAACTCCCAGTCCCAAAAAAGAAATTCCCAAAGCTGTTGCCCGGTGTCATAGTCACCAACTGGTCAGTCCAGCTCCTATTCTACCACAGTGGCTTCTGGGAGAAGCGGCCCTATGGTTATAGACCTCCTAGGTCTCTGTTTCCCAAGGAGCTCGCTTTCCGCTTAAGGGACAAACAGTATGCATCATAAATGTCCTGGACTGAGAGAAATGGGCACCAGAATACCAGACAAAACCTTTTCGATGAGACCACTGAAAGCTTTGCCCATTTAAGGATCATTCATATTGCGAATGATCTTGTGAATAGAGCTATTCCCACACATGCAAAGGGAGCATCGCAAGGACTGCCTGTCAGAATCAGCTAGGTTAGGCTGCCGTCTAGGTTTGTGTCTCCTTCATATCCCTTTTTGGGAGCCGGGACTATAACATTGATAATCATAGCAGACAACTCAGGACCCTGCCTGCAGATTAAATGCTTTGAAAGGCATTGACGTTTTGATGAGTTTTGAGGTCATTGGATATGAACTGTTCCCACAGGCTCATGCCTCGGGACGCACAGCTGGTAGGGTGTTTGGGGAGGTTATGGAGCCTTTAGGGGCTCTGCTGGAGGAAGCACGTTCCCAAGGGGGCGGGACTTGAGTGTTATGGGTGGAGTCACTTCCTGCTGAGCTCTCTGAACTTGCTGGTGTGTGCTTTATAGCACGCAGCTGCCACTAGTTTCCATTGTCTTAGCCAGAGCCACTCCAACCACCTTAGAGGATGGCATCCCTGAACCGTGAACCAAAGCCTAGCTCTGTTCCTTTGCTTTGCCTCTGCTAGGAAATGGGTGAAGCGATGAGAAACCAGCGACCACAGACGGAGAAAACTGGAAATGCCCGACAAACACGCCCAAGGACAACCACAACACGTTTTCTTCAGCACCGTGTACCAGGTCTTGGTGACACAGCCATGAACGATTGGATTAAAGTCCCCTCTCTCCTCCCTCCTACCACACCCATGCCGAAGGAGGGAGAGAGATAAACAGCATTAGAGGTGAGAAATAAAGATCAGTTAGTGTCAAGTACAGGAGAGAGACAGTTGCCGCCAACGGTTAGGGAGGCTCCCCAGAGCAGATGAAATGTAAAGGTCCGAATGAGTCGGGAGGCCCCGGGGGACACTGTTCCTGTCAATGGGAACAGATGCTGCAAAGGTCTCAGGCGAGAGCATTCTTGACTCTTCTGTCTGAGAGGCAGGAGGCCTCTGTGGCTAAAGAGCTAAGATAGTGGGAAACTTGGCAGCAGAGAATCAAACAAGGTTGCTAACTGAGAGCTTGCTTGTCGCCTGCACAAAGCTTTACGGCACTGGCAGCCATTTTAATTAGCAGTTTGATTGCTTCTGGAGACTCAGGAGAGCCAGGGTTTCTCCCTTCCCCCATCTCCATTTCTACGCTTTAGGCTAGATGTTTGCACATAAGCATACAGAGGAGAAAGGAATGATTGAGAAACAGAGTAGACCACGCCCCCTCCTCACCAGAGCAGGTCACGCCCCCTCCTCACCAGAGCAGGTCACGCCCCCTCCTCACCAGAAGGCCACACCCCTTCTTCCCTTTCTAGTGGGTTCTCCTTATTTGTAGCTCACCACTCTCCCAGTAGCGAGGTTTAAAATCCAAGTCCTTTGTATGATGGCTCTTTCTCAACCCTGGGATCCTTCCAGTGACTCTATCCACATCCGGTTCCTTTATCTGCAGCTCAACCTGCTACCAGAACCACTGCAAACTCCCTCTGCTGGCTTCCTGGGAGTGGGACTCCCATAATACATACTCCCCAGTGTGTCAGTGATGGGGCTGCGGTCTCCTTCGTTTCCAAACATTTTCTGGCTCTTAAGCCAACTCAGGACAAAGTCAAATCGAGTTCCTGATTGGTTCCTCTGTAGGTCCATCAGGTCCATCGACCACGGTCCTCTTAACCATCTCCATGTTGCCAATGCCAGGTACTGTATTAGTCAGATTTTCATCACTATGACAAAAAGCCTGAGACAACCTGTTAAGAAGAAAGGTTTCTGAGGCTTCAGCCCACTATTTGCCTTTGGGCCTGTGGCGTGGCAGCAAACTTGAGGTAGGGAAAACCGCTCACCTCAGTTTCTAAGAAGCAGAAATAGGCCAGAAAGGGTAGGGTCTCAATATCCCCGCCAAGGCCATTCTCGAAATGATGATGGGGTGGGCAAGCGTAATGACCTCACTGTGCAGACCAAAGAGATCCAGGCTTGACGTTCACATAGACTGGGATTGAGAATCCACCAAATTAGTTTTCTCATCTGTAAAATGGGGGTTGCTCGGAAACCTTCCCTTCCATTCTACCCATTATGGATATTTCCGAGTGCTATGACTTGTTCATGCTATGCAGGGTGGGGCAAACCAAACCCAGAGAGCATCCGCTGCTCACACAGGCTCTGCTGTGCCCCGGCATGTTACCATCAAGAACCCAGATGGAAGGGACACCCAAGCATGGTGCTTATGTGCCTGAGGTGCGGCAGGCTGCAGATTCTATTAGTGTCGTCTTTAAGGCTTCTGGGAAAGTGAAGAGAGGGACACAGGTCGCCCTGGACCTGGGGTGTCAGTGAAGGTGGAGCGCCCCAGGAGCCCCCACCCCAACCCCCGCTTCCCCAGAGAGTCCTGAGCCCCAGGGCTGTGCTGGAGCAAGAGGGAAAATGCTCACTGGAAACCTGGCCTTTGAGAGACTTTCCCACAGTCTTTGATGATAGTGCTGGGATTAAGGAATGGGAAGATGTCAGACAATTACCTTGTCAATGCCTGTGTGACTACAGCCCCTGTTTCTGCCTCGGGGGGGGGGGGGGGCGGGTTGGGGGGTGGGGGTGGGGTCCAGATCTGGAATGCAGGATGATGTCACCTTCTCCCTCAACTGTCTCTTTGGAAGATTAACTGTGGTATTTCCCGTGTGAAAGTTTTAAGTAGCTGGCAGGCAGGTGAGACAATGTTTGCTCTGGGTCCTGGGATCTAGCATCCTAATGCACACACTCACATGTGTACACACACATTTATACATTCCACACATATGTCCATATGTACATGCACATACATTCATACACTTACATTTACACAGTCACAAACATATATATACATATAAAAATACACTCATACATACATACATACTCACACAAAAACACACTCATATACACACTCACACATGTACACACATTTAACACACATTTATATACATTTATATACACATACATTTATATAAACATACACAGTCACACACATGTATATGTACATAAAGACACACTCACATACACACATACATACTCACACAAAAATAAACATTTATATACTCACACATGTATATGAACACATAAAAACACTCATATACACATACACACACATAAACTCACATTCATATACACACATATTCACGTTTCTACATTCACACACACACACACACATATATATACACTCACACACATAAATACACTCACATACATATACACACAAAACACACACTCATAGGCACACACATACACACATTTATACACTTATACATATATACACTCATACACACACTCACACATTCATACACATGTGCACACACATACACACACTCACACATTCATACACATGTGCACACATTTACACACACACACATCCAGAGTTTCTCCTTTTCTGGAAGAACCAGCCCAGGCTTCCTCCCTCTCCAAAGCCTCTCTGAGTCTGACCCCATGCTTTTGGCTGGTCAGTGATGGCCTAAGGTGTCTACTGACCGCTTTTCCCACAAGTCATCTTACATCTCAGTCAGCAGGCTTAGCAGCTGCCTCGCTTCTCAATATCCTCAGGCAGAAAGCTGACCTGACCCAGGATGCAGTAAGATTCCAGAAAAGCATGCCATGCCAGGTGGTGCAGAGGAGCACTAGGCCTGGGTGATATTTTCCCTTCATGGTTATTGTGAGCAGTCTACATCCCATTGGCTGTGTGACCTAGAGGAGGTGTCTTCACCTCTCTGGACTATGTTGAATAAATATGAAGGTGGATGTTGTGAGCAGGAGCGGTAACCCCAGCAAATAAGAAGGCTAAGGCGGGAAGATATCAAATTCCCACCCAATCTGAGCCACATAGAAAGACCCACACAAAGGGACAGGAAACCTGCTGAACTAGGGCTTTGTATGTGGTCAGTGCTGCGCAAACACGAACTGCGACTCTTATTTCAGAGAGCATGACAGCTGGGTCAGAGCCAATGGCCTAGGCTGCAATCCCAGCTCTGCCACTGAAGGTCACACAGAGTTAGGCAAGGAGGAGGAGGAGGAGGAGGAGGAGGAGGAGGAGGAGGAGGAGGAGGAGGAGGAGGAGGGGGAAAAGGAAGAAGAAGAAGAAGAAGAAGAAGAAGAAGAAGAAGAAGAAGAAGAAGAAGAAGAAGAAGAAGAAGAAGAAGAAGAAGAAGAAGAAGAAGAAGAAGAAGAAAGCCTCTTAGAGCACATCCTCGGAACAGACTCACCCATAAATCAATACAGTCCAGCGGCACATTAAACACACAACGCAAAGCCCGCCCAAATCCACAGGCACTCAGCCAGAGACAGTGCTGCCCCCATCCCACCCATCGTAGAGCCTCGCCTCTGCACCCACATGGTCCATCACACAGGGTGACTCCCCGCATAATTAGCTGCAGGCTCACTCTGCCCCTCCCAGCTGCAGCCTGTTCCCAGCCCTGTCATCAGCTTAGGTCTTCTGGCATGATGAGCTCATTCTGTGTCTTATTGAGGCCACCCAGGTACTGGGGGACAGTCAAGTTAGGATAGTGGGACCCTCTTTCTACTGGAACAAAAGCCAAGGGTCTCAGCCCACCCACTCAGTACAGATCTAAGATTCAAACAATTAGCTTTTCCACCAGGGTTCCTGGCACAGGACATCTGCGTGCACAGGCTTCCAATTTCCTCATCTGAAAAATGGGTTGACACTACCTAACAAAGACGGCTGCGAACATTTCCTGCCATGCCTGCAGCTTGCCACAGTGAAAGACACACAGGAGCAATCCCTCTTAGTAATTGTTATTTTGAATAAAGTACCTCCTATGAGGACGGCTTTCTATCAAAACGGTTTCTCAACCTGGGACTCAAAGTCCCCGTAAAGAAAGCAGCAATGGGACTCCAATACTCTCAAAGGGAAAATGGCAAGTCCCAAGCTATCCATCTGCTGATGATTGGAACCCCAAACCCAAGGCACCTGTAAGTTAAAATATTCTGAATTCATTTTCCTAGCAAGATGGAGGAACAGAAGTTTCTAGAAATGGCTCTTCCTGGAGCTGGGCTTTCAAAATATCCCACCTGGAGAACAGTGCATCTAGATATTTTTTATTATTCAGAATAAAGATATAAACCCAGCCTGGTGCTGCTGGTCTGTCGTCCAGCCTGCACAGGAGGCTGAAATGGGGAACTCGAAAGTTCAAGGCCAGCCTAAGCTGAGAGTGAGATCAAGGTCAGTCTAGAAAGATTCATGAGGTGCTATTTGAAAATAAATACAGAAATAAAAGAGACTGTTTACTTGCTTACATAAACCCACTTAAACACACATCATTCATCACACACACACACACACTCACATCATACATACATCAACACATGTGTACAAACACACACACATCATACATACATCAACACATGTGTACAAACACACACACACACACACACACATACACACACACAATTATAGATTAGGATTCCCCCATGAGGAATAGTGTAGTTGGACAACATAGTACCATTTAGAAAGAACATCAAGGGAGGGCCATATTAGGTAATGAGGAAGGACAGAGCGTAGGCAACGGACACAAGTCATAAAAGACATTAGAAAACATCTTTTTCCTAGTTTCCATCCCATCACAGATTTTTGCTGTTTGGTTCTGTGTGGTGGATCTGTAAATAAAGATGTGATTGATAGTTAAAGTGTAAAGCGCATAGGAACGCTCCAACATGGCTGTTCTGTTGTACGGGGTTCACAAAGGGGGTGGGGCTCCAGGGTGCTGTTATTCTGTGTACGGGTCTCACAAAGTGGGGGCTCCAGGGCGTGGCTGTTCTGTGTACAGGGGTTCGCAGAGCTAGACAGCATTTGGGACCGGGCAGGTGTTCGAGTTCAACCCACTGTGTGATGTTTTTATTTGTGAATCCATCACGTTAAATGCTTTTACAGAAGGAAGAGGATTAGAGGTGCAGCTAGCTCTGTGGTGAAAAGCTTTCCGGAATGCAAAAGGCAGTCAATGCAAAGAAAAAGTTGTCTGATGACTTTTGTTAACTCTCCTGCCGAAAGAGACAGTCGTAGGGCTCACGGCTATCCGTGCGCAGAGGGGCAGGGTTCCACCGGCTAATGTTTATGAAGCACTTAAGAGCAAACATGCAACCGATAAACTGAAAGATGAAAGCTTGAAAGCACAGACTCCCCTGCGAAGTCTATAACGTCATGCATTCCTGATGACACGTCCAGAGCAGGCTCCTCTCCTGCCCCATCCCATAGGTGGAAAACCGGCAGCTCAGGCATGCCTTGGAAACTCTCATAGAAACTCTCATAGAAACGGCAGGCATGCCGCTCATAGAAACGCTCCCCTTGACCAAACTTCAGGCAGACTCCTCCTCGGAGGCCCAGGGGTGCGTTCTCTTCACCCAGTTCTAACTAGAACAAGTCAGTTTAGCCACAACCCCCATCATTCCATGTATGATCAACCCCTCCCATGCCTGTCGGCTGCCTGTCCTCCCATGGCTTTCAAAGCAAGGTCTGATCACCCCAGTCTATCCGTACAAGAATCCAGTTAGATCAGTTTATCTGGATTTCCCTCTGGTCCCTGGATCCCCCTCGGTCATTTCCCACCCGTTGACCCCCATTCTGCCTCCAGGCTGTAAATCCCCAGTGGCTCAGGCTGTACTGGGAGTTGTGCCTGACCTGTTTTCTTACCCCAAGACCTATCTATCCCAATAGATTCTGCCTGGCAACGTCCCTCTCTTCATAACTTCAACTGCCATTTTTAACAAAATCATTCTCAGAAGTCTGAGGCTGTAAGATTTGGGCCCTACTGTAAGTAGGATTCCGTGTGCTTCTCAATCCAATGAGAGGCTTGTCTCTCTTCTGCGAGTCCCTACAGCGGGAGGCAAGACCGAACATGCTCTGAGGATGGTATTTCCAGAGTGTGACCTGAGCCCTCAGCCAGGCGGAGGGTTATTAATAGTCTGGCTTTAGTGCCCTGTGGGGCACTGGTGCCTGGAGTGGACTCTGCGGGAGGCAGAGGGAGGGCGGGGCGGAGCAGAGCAGGAGCAGGAGGAGGAGGAGGAGGAGGAGGAGCAGGAGCAGGAGGAGGAGGAGGAGGAGTGCCTGATAGGCTGCCTGGATTCGGAAGCCACGGCCACTCCTAGCTCCCCACCCCCACTGTGATGGGACAGTGGGGCCCTGTGTGGTACAATGGGGCATTGTGATGGGACAATAGGACACTGTGATGGGACAATGGGGCATTGTGATGGGAGAGTGGGGCATTGTGATGGGACAATGGGGAATTGTGATGGACAAGTGAGACATTGTGATGGGACAATGGGGCATTATGATGTGACAATGTGTCATTGTGATCGGACAGTGGGAAATTGTGATGGGACAGTGGGGCACTGTGATGGGACAGTGGGGCATTGTGATGGGACAGTGGGGCATGTTTATGGGATAGTGGGGCACTGTGATGGGACAGTGGGGCACTGTGATGGGATAGTGGTGCATTATGATGGGATAGTGGGGCACTATGATCAGAGAGTGGGACATTGTGATGAGACAGTGGGGCCCTGTGATTGGACAGTGGGACACTGTGATGGGACAGTGGAACATTGTGATAGGACAAAATAACAGTATGCCAACACGGAACACAACAAAAGTGTTTACAAATGTGTAATGTTTCCAAACTATGAAGACCCCTTGTGTATGGCTCTTGCCTTAATAGCCTTCTGTTTCTCTGCATTCACAGCTGTGGTACTCTGTGTCTTTGTCAAGCACCATGACATTCCTATTGTGAGGGCCAATAACAGAATCCTCAGCTCCATATTACTCATTTCCCTCATGTTCTGTTTTCTGTGCTCCTTTTCCTTCATTGGCCATCCTAAAAAAGCAACCTGTATCTTGGAGCAAATTACATTTGGAATTGTGTTCACGGTGGCTGTTTCCATAGTTCTGGCCAAAACAGTCACTGTGGTTCTGGCTTTCAAAGTCACAGACCCCAGAAGAAGGTTGAGAAAATTCCTTGTATCTGGAACATCCAACTACATTATTTCCATATGTTCCCTATTCCAATGTATTCTGTGTGCAATAAGACTAGCAGTTTCTCCTCCCTTTGTTGATATGGATGAACACTCTGAGCATTGCCACATCATCATTGTGTGCAACAAGGTCTCAGTTACTGCATTCTACTGTGTCCTTGGATACTTGGCCTGCCTAGCACTTGGAAGCTTCACTGTTGCTTTCTTTTCAAGGAATCTGCCTGACACATTCAATGAAGCCAAGTACTTGACCTTCAGCCTGCTAGTGTTCTGCAGTGTCTGGGTCACCTTCCTCCCTGTCTACCATAGCACCAAAGGCAAGGTCATGGTTGCTGTGGAGATCTTCTCCATCTTAGCATCCAGTGCAGGGCTGCTTGGATGCATCTTTGTACTCAAGATCTACATCATTTTAATAAGACCAGACAGAAATTCTATCCAAAATGTCAGGGAGAAATCATATTTTTGAATAAATAATTCAGGAACTCTATCAAATGTTGACACAAACCTATCAATTATTGGATTATAGTGCATGTATCTACTTTTGAAATCACTCTCACTGGCTTCTCTATTGATGACTAGAAGTATCATATCTGACAATCTTGTGTACATTCTCCATAAAATCTTTACCCCTTTACTTGCTTTGTTTACTCTGGAAGAAATAAAATTCTCAAATCCTTATTACAAATTTATTCATCATATTGCTTTTGCGGATATTTCCCCCCTTATAACTTCTAATAAAATTTGATAAGGCAGTTGAATCTATGCCCTTATATAGGAAGTGAGTTCCAGAACAGACATGTCTATAAGTAGAAACCATCTATCAAGTCAAATAAACAAATTAACTAAATAATTTACAAAGGTGAAATCAGATCACATTTTCTTATTTCCAGTAGGACCACATATATGATAGTGCACTGCCTATTTTTTCACCTAGTCTTCAATTTATTGGCCAGTAGTCTGAGGCAGAAAATTTCTTTTTCTTCTCACAAGTACAAAATATTATATTGAACAATGGATAGAAGCTGTGGAACCCAGTGGTTGAATTATGGAATAGCTGGAATAGGCTGACGAATAGGGTGACCCATAGGAAGACCAACAATCTCAAACACCCCAGACAGCAAAGATCTCTCTCACATTATACCACTAACCATGCAGCATAAACCAGCTGACATGAGGCCCTCACATATATGGTATAGGATGGCCTGGTTTGGCCTCAGAAGGAGAAGACACATTGACCCCCTGAGAATTGTTAGGACCCAGGAATTGTTAAGGTCTGAGAGTTGTGAGGTGTGGATATCCTCTTGGAGATGGGAGAGGTGGTATGAGAAGAGGAAGTGTCAGGGGTAAAACAAGGAGGGGGGATAACAACATAAGTTAAAATAATAAAGACTGAAGAATTAAAATATACAGAATGAAACAAAGAAGATTGTAGATATGTGAACATGCTATTATAATGTAAGTATGGAAGAGATTGTTAAAACTACTGATATAGGCATGTAGCTATTTTTTTTTCTCAGAGCATGCCCTTGGTGTGCAGTTCTGACTGAGGTCCTTAACTCAGAAAATTCTGGGAGGATGGAATGGGAGCCACCTGCTCCCAAGACAGTGATATTCCCAAAAAGACAATTGAGTGTTTGTGATTGTATTAAATCCATAACATTCATCAACTCTGTTCTCATAATGGGATGAAGAATGGATCTAAAATGCATCAACATTAACAAATACTATCACTTCCCTAAGTAAGTCTTCATGCAAATATGCAAATATGATCATTAACAATGTCCCTTTAAGACCCTTTCTTCAGTAACATCCACATTGTATTCATTGAAAATTCACGGAAGATGTCACTTCAAAAAGAAATATATATATATATATATATATATATTTAATATATATATATATATATATATTTATATATATATATATATATAAATATATATATATATATATATATTTGAATATATATATATTCAAACTGGAGTTTAAAGGAAGTCTACACAACTTTATTATAATAACTGATCTCCTCTAAAATTACATTTATATTCCAACCTTGAATTTTAGTAACATTTACTTATTTTTTTCATATTTAATTTTGTGTCCCTAAATATTTTCTAGTCACCATATAAGTGCAGGAGATGGTGGAGAAGAGAAATTGGCAACAGGTCAACTGGACTGTAGTAGTTGGATGGTGGTATTCAAGATTCAATGTCTCTGTGTGATTAATGAAGAGGACAAATGATTACTTGTAACATTAAAAATAAACTGATAACGAAATGACTAAAGATGTTATTCATGAGCTAGATCCCACATTTTAAAAATTCACATGATTTTATATCTATGAATTTGTGGATAATTTTTGACTCATGATTTATAGAATGTGAAGAATCTTATATTTTATATTTTAATACACATACAGTTGCTGCAATGTTATGAGGTAAAATGTTATTGCACAGTTAGTCAAAATTATTAAAATTATGTTGTCAACTACAGAACCAGTAGTACTCAAAAGATTATTTGTTTACAAAAATTGCTCCCTACATAAAAAAGGGAGATTGGTAGATTTAGCTTGTAATCATTTACAAAGAAATCAATGTCTTTAAAGGACACCTGTGGCCAGCCATGGCTAAGCAGCTATATCCATTAACACTAAATATGATAACGTGAACCCATCACCAGGATTATATAATAAGTGAGATTACATAACCCTAGGAGGTGTCTGCTGAAATCCATACATTTTCACATAATACTTGCTCAAAATTATTATGAAATGAATTATAAAATTATTTCTAATAAAATGAGTCATAATCAACCCATTTAGAACAATAAATTTAACAAAATTTCAACAAAATGTTTATATTATTTTACTTATGTGTATGTGTGTGCTATAGGTACACAGGTGCTTGTAAGTGCATACAAGTGTAGCTGCAAGTGAGAGGCATTCATTGACCCTTGAGTTAGACACAGAGACAGCTCTGAAAAACCTGACATGGATAGAGGAACAGAACTCAGATGTTCAGAATGGGCAGTACATTCTCTGCACAGTTGAACTGAATGCCCAGGCACATAAAAACATTAACCTATAATTGCTTTCCAAAAATGCATTTCATAGAGAAAAATAAACAACACGATGGAAGCACATCTTCACTCTCTGCACATATCCCAAGATTCAGTCCAATTGAAATAATGTTTCTCTTTTTTCCTGTTTTAATTTTCTTACTTTAATCCTTTGTTTTATAGGCCAGATTTTATTTCCCCTCGCGGCCTACCTTCTGACTGTTCCACATCCAATAACTTCTCCCCTTCTCCACAAGGTGGCGCCACCCCACCCACATCCCTCACCCTACCAAACCTCCCCACTTCCTGGGGCCTCCAGTCTCTAGAGGAATAGGTGTGCCTTCTCTGACTGAGTCAGACCTGTTAGTCCTCTGCTGTATATGTGTTGTGGGCCTCATATCAGCTGGCGTGTAATGCCTGGTTGATGTTCCAGTGTCTGAGAGATCTAGGCGTTCCAGTTTACTTGAGACTGCTGGTCCTGGAAAATAATACACATGAAATTAAAGACATATTAATGATTTCTAAATTAATTGATTGGTAAGTAGAAGTTTTCTGGTAAAATTGAATAGTTCCATGGAAAATATTTCTGATTAAATTAAAGAAATATATAGAAAAAACTAAACTACACGGCAGTGGTAAGTAGAAATAATTTCAAATTGTCAATTTTAAAACATTTTCTCAGGATATTTCTTCAATTTTATCAGAATTATTTTACATGTACCTTTCATTTTATCAGAAAATGTGTGTCCTTCCTCCTTCAATTTATTTAGAAATGTGTTTTAAATAAACAAATTTTTCGCTATTATTATCCATGAAAATGGTCACTTTTAACACTTAAAAATACTTTCCTTGTTAACCTTCAATTTTTTCATATAATGATTTTTCTTTCTTTTTCAATTAATTTAGTAAAATATTTATGCCTACATTTTTATCAGTATAATTTTCCATGAAAGTTAACAATTTTAACAGGATTCTCTAAATATTTCTTCCATTTTATCAGACACACTCTCCATGGAAATGTTGCATTTTGATATAAAATGTTTATTATTTCACTTTCAATCAATTTACTAATGCTTTTTGTCTAAAATTTAATCTGTATAATTTTTTTCTTTTTTTGAATTAATTTAGCAATGATTTTTATTTTTACCATTTTATCTGTATACTTTTCCTTGAATTCAGAAATTTTAACGTGTTTTTGATATATTTCATCAAATTTATCTGAAATATTTTCCATGTAAATCTCTACCTGTGTCAGTAAATATTTATAATTCCACTTTCAATTAATTTAGAAATATTTTTATGCCTTTCATTTTATCTGTATAATTTTCTATGATATTCTTCTATTTTAACATGTTTTCCTATAAATGTTTTCAACTTATCATAAGTATTTTCTAGATAAATCTTCAATTGTATAATAAAGTGATTCTACTTCATTTATCAACTAATTTAGCAACGTTTTTTATGTATACCATTTTATCTGTATAATTTCCCTAGACAATAGTGTATTTTAATTTGTTTTTCGATGTATTTCATTTTTTTCTGATTTTATTTCCATCTAATTCTGTAATAGTGTCAGTAAATACTTATAAATCTACTTTCAATTAATTTAGAAATATTTTTATGCCTACCATTTTATCTGTATGATATTCCATGATAATCTTCAATTTTAATTTTTCCTGATATTTCTTCAATTTTTCTTCAGTTTTCATAAATATTTTGATGTAACTTTTCTATTATTTTAGCCATGATTTTATGTATACCATTTTATCTGAATAATGTGCCATGAAAATCATCAGTTTTTCTGTGCATTTCTTCAATTTTATCTGAAATATTTTCCACTTAAATCATCCATTTTATCAAAAAATGTGTATTTCCTCCTTCAATTAATTTGGAAATATTTTCAATTCAACCAATATATCCATATTATTTTGCATACTAATCTTAATTTTATCAGAAAATGTTTATAATTCCACTTTCAATTAATTTAGAAATGTTTTTGATGTCAAACAATTTATTGATATTATTTTCCATGAAAATCGTCAAATTTAATACCTTTTTCTAGTTTACCAAGCATACTTTCTACATAAATAATCTATTTTTTCACAAAATATTTCTACTTCATTTCCAATTAATTTAGAAAAGTTTTTATGCCTACCATTTTATCTGAAAAATTTTCAATGAAAAACATCCATTTTAACATGTATTTCTATGTTTTTTCAATTTATTAAAAATATTATTTATGTATCTTTAGCTTTATGAGAAAACGCTTTACTTCCCCTTTCAATTATATAAGCAATGTTTTTATGTCTACCATTTATTTGCATAATTTTCTCTGAAAGTTGTGAAATTTAATGTATCTTTCTATATATTTCTTTAATTTTGTCAGAAATGTTTTCCATGTAAATCTCTAATTGTGTCAGGAAATACTTATAATTACACTTTTAGTTAATTTAGAAATATTTTATGAGTACAAATATAATTGTATAATTTTCTATGATAAGCTTCAATTTTTAACATGTTTTCCTGTGTATTTCATCACTTTTATTTTCCACATTTCTTCAAATCTGTCAGAAAATATTTATACTTTCTTCCTCAATTATTGTCCAGATGTCAACCAATTGATCTATATTATTTTCTATTATAATCTTAAATTTCAATATTGTTCTCTATATTTCTTCAGTTTATCAGAAATGTTTCCCTTTACATTTTCAAGTTTATCAGAAAATGTTTATAATTTGCTATCAATTAACTTAGAATAGTTTATATCATCCAATTGATCTGTATTATTGTTCAAGAAAATCGCAAAACTTAACACTATTTCCTATATTTTCTTCAATTTTTTCCAGAATAATATCCATGTAAATCTTTAGTTTTGACACAAAATATTTCTAATTCCACTTTCAGTTAATTTAGTAATGTTTTATGTCTACAATTTTATGTGTATAATTTTTCATGAAAATCTTAGATTTAAATATGATTTTCTATTAATTTCTTCAATTGTGTCAAATTTTCCATGTAAATCTTTTTATCACAAAACATTCCTACTTCATTTTTCAGTTAATTTAGCCATATATTTTATGTCTACCAAATAATCTGTATAATTTTGCATAAAAATTGTCACTTTTAACATGTTTTTATATTTATTTTTTCACTTTTATCAAAAATATATGCCATGTAAATATTCAATTTTATCAAAAATGTTTATAATTCCTCTTCAAATTAATTTGGAAATGTTTCTATGCCTACCATTTTATTTGTATAGTTTTCTGTGAAAATTGTGATTTTTAATGTGATGTCTATATATTTCTTCTATTTGATCAGAACTATTTTCCATGTAAATCTCTAGTTGTGTCAGTAATATTTATAATTTGGCTCTTGATTGATTAAGAAATATTTATGTGCCTGCAATTTTATCTGTATAATTTTCCATGATTATCTTAAATTTAAAAAAAATTCTATATACTTCTTCAATTTTGTCATATTTTCCATGTAAATCTTCTATTTTATTACAAAATATTTGTACTTAATTTGGCAATTAATTTAGAAATGATTTTAGGCCTACTATTTTATCTGTATAATTTTCAATGAAATTTCTCAATTTTAAAGTTTTAGAGTTTCATTAGGGGAGGGATGTGGACACTGACATGCTTCGTAGCAACAAAAGATTGGCTCATCCACTAGGATTTCTTATCTTATTTCCCACTAAAGGGCAGAGTGGAAGTGTGGGTAAAAGTAGCAGGGGTTTGGGTTGTGGGGATCTGTGGGTTCTGCAGGTTACATCTACAAGAAAGGAACAATTTGACTTCAGAACTTAGGAACTGGCTACAAAGAGAAGACAGGATATCAGGTCCAGGCAAGAACAAAACACTTCCTTTAAGCCACCATCATTTCAGATGTTACTGTGTAAGGTTGACTGCCAGAGCCATGAAATGGGGCTCATGGAGGGTATCCGAGGAAGAGCAAAAGGTCTCTACGGTTTGTAATTGAATAAGGATTTCCAGAGCCAGGCATGCTTGTGCACACCTTTAATCCTAGCACAGTAGAGGCAGACAGGTCTCTGAGTTCAAGGTCAGTTTGGTCTACAGAGTAAATTCTAAAAGAACAAGGACTGCATAGTGAGACACTGTCTGAAATGAAATTCCTTTATATATATATATATATATATATATATATATATATATATATATATATATAAGATTTAATTATTAAACATAAGTACACTGTAGCTGTCTTCAGACACACCAAAAGAGGGCATCAGATCTCATTACAGAAGGTTCTTAGCCACCTTGTGGTTGCTGGGATTGGAACTCAGGACCTTCAGAAGAGAAGTCAGTGGTCTTAACTGCTGAGCCATCTCTCCAGCCCCAAGAGATTCTTTTCATGTTGGGTAGACAGATTCACTGATAAAATTTCAGGTGGTCAGGTTCTTTGATGATCCAAGCACTCACAAGGGTGTGGGGTGGTGAGAAGGTGAAGGTGGGGCAGAGAGAAGGAGAAGAAAAGTATCAACTCTCAGAACAAGGAAATAAATCCCTTAGGAAGTAGATTTTAGAGGAATTGTCTGTGAGCTGGTCAGATCAGTGAAGGAATAGGACACAAGGTAAACAGCAACAGAGGCAGCTAATCATACTGTCCCACTCTAGGACACACGTGAGTTCCACGTCTACAGGAGTGAAACAGCCTAGGTCAGTTGTCAGATAGGATGTAGACATGGCCAATCCCTCTGCAACAGCAGCCTCTGGGGTTTGACAGTTCAGAGATGCTTGACTTAGAAGGGGCCTAGAACTCCACACACTCTGGTTGCTCAGATGAGATCTGCATACCTGGGTTCTGTAGGTGGGTAAATTATTTTGTTTTGTATTTGTTTGTATTATCTCTGTGTGTCCTTGGTTGTCCTGGCTGATTTTTCTCTAGAACCTTTTTTTAAAAAACAAAATCCCCTGGCAGGGATTGCAGCCATCATTTAAAGGGGCAGGAGCCTGCTTCCATGAAAATCCTTCCACTTGCTCATGAGAGTCCTGCCTACTTCTCTCTATGTTCTTGATGGATGGCTTTCAAGATATTGCCTTGACTGTCAGAGGAGACTTTAGAACTTTGAACCTTGCAAGAGGTCCTAAAGACTGTTAGGATCACAGAAGACCGAATGCATTTTCACCACAGGATTAGCATGAATCTATCATGACCAGGGCCACAATGCAATTGATTGAAACAAAAAGCATCTAGATAGAATAATGTCTTTGAATGCTTGTATGCCCTGTCTGTCTTTCTTTGTGGAGTTCGTGGAAAGTCATGTATGAGAGACTTTGCCAGAAATAAATTAATAAATAAATAAAATAAATAAATAAGTAAATAACCCCCTTAAAGAAACGCAGGAGAACACAGGTAAACAGTGTCTGCTTTCAAAGACACCACTTGAAAAAGTTGCTCAGGTGAGGAAGGATGGAGAACTATTCTGCACATCAGGATGAGTTTTCCTTTTACTTTATAGATTGTTAGGTGCTTGATGTGGGAATGTTAGGGTGGTAGTAGCTGGGCTGGGAATGGTATCTGAGCTGCATCCCACAGGTCTGTATCTCTATGTGTAATGTGTATGTTTTGCCTGCATGCACTTATATTCACTACACACACAGGAGTTCAGATGTGGGAATAGGATTGAATAAATGTTGAGTTCCACAGAGCTGGAAGGATAAGAGCCTACAGGTTGGTAGCAGGAACGAATCCTAGTGCTCTAAAAGCATAGCAAGGGCTCTAATCTGTTGGACAATCTCTATTGCCTCTAAGGTGTCCAATTTTGAGGTAGGATACACAACAGAAAGCACAGTACTCAATCGTATATGAATAGTAAATGAGTTTGCTCTATAGGCTGGCACCATCTGGACAACACAACCTAAAACACATTATGCATGTGCTTGTGTAACAAAACAGTCCTGAGGTGCTGAGTCAGAGCTACAATGCTGAGGAAACAGTTTTGACATGGAGCTGTATCCAGAGTCAATGAACCAGAAGATGCAGAATGAATTCCCTCCATAGAGGACTTCATTGCAAAAATCATGCCATTGTCTTTTTTTTTTTTTTTTTTTTTTTTTTTTTTGGTGGGGGATTTTGATTTTTTGAGACAGGGTTTCTCTCTGTTGCCCTGGATGTCCTGGAACTCACTCTGTAGACCAGGCTGGCCCCAAACTCAGAAATCCTCCTGCCTATGCCTGCCATGTGCCGGGATTAAAGGCGTGCACCACCACTGCCCGGCCACACCATTGTCTTAAAAAACACTAGTAGCCCCTTCTCCATTTTTGTCCCTGCAGTTCTTTTCTATAACTGGGGGGCTGGGGTGCAAGCCAAGGCTAGATTATAAATCAAGAAATAAAATAATATAATAATGATAATAACAACAACAATAATAGGACACTGTTAGCACATGGAGAACATCAATCCCCAGTGGGTTTGAGGCATAACAAACCTGCTTATCCTGTCTCTACCTTTCTGTGGGTGAAGTGACCTGGAAGACAGACGGCCCTCAGGAGATGGATAGAGTATGCATTCTACTTGTGGAATAAGTTGTATTGTGGGACCACACTTTCACAGATAAAACTATTCAACATTATGGAAGAGCAAGAAGATAGACTATGGTCATAGTAAGTCTTATGATAGCCCATGTCTGGGAAAAATGATACTTTTAACAACTCCCCCACACCCCATTTCTAGAGTGTGTGTGACTTCAGGGTCTAGTGTAGGAATGACACTGAGTCCAGAATCACATCATATCACATCACAAGGAAGGTTCTGGACAGATGTTGGTTTTCAAGAGCCACTCACAATTAGTTTGACAATTCTGCGTACATACCAAGGAGCCAAAGAGTGGGAAGCAAAGAGTAAAATACAATGTCTTAATTGACTTTAATGCTACCAATATATCTTACATGATAATTTCTTTGATCATATATCATGATGTCATAGGATAATATGAACATAAACCTAAAACTGAGGTCAGTGACTCAGTAGCACATGAGAGGAGAACATTCATAAATTGGCCATATATTTACAACATGGGGAAGTCACTGGCGATTCTGTCCCGATGGGGGCACATTTAGAAACGCAGTACCGTCTTTCTGATTCTACAAGACACCTGATGTTATTATCTTATTCTTCATTTCAAGTGACCCTTGTGGTCTCCATACACAGAACACCATTTTGATTCCAATGGATTTGAAACCACAAAGTTCTGGAACCCCATGATGAACGTACTTCCTCAGATATCATGTCCTAGCATCTAGAATCAACCTCTTCTTTACCGCCAGCAACGGCAAAGTCTGGTCTTCATATCATAGATGCAGCGACTCCAACAATAACGGCAGGTTTCTGAAGCAAATGTGATTGTCTTGGGCTGCCTTCTGGCCCTGAGAATGTCCATGAGATTTTGACACAGTTGGGAAAATCTGTCCACTATAAGATAACCCTCGTGATCATAGCACTCTAGTGGGACAGGGTACTGCTCAACAACCAGCTTGCTTTGATTGGCCATGCATTGCAGAAGGTCCTTTATTACAGCAGTGGAGAAGTCATTCTCATAGAAATTGACAGAGGTGAGCTGTGAGCACTGGCCCAGAGCAGGCAAAAGGATTTTGAGCTGAGAGTCATTCATCCTGCAGTTCTCTAACTGCAGGGTTTTCAGAGTTTCAGATTCATTCTCTAGGAGAATTCAGAGACTCTTGGAACAGGACTTGGGAAGCATCAACGAAGTGCAGGTGTTTCAGTTGATAGAGCCTCTGACACACTGACGTGTGTTTCAAGTCTGACTTGGAGAGTTGGCAGACAGTCATAGACAAGGACTCCAAGGGACTCTTCAGGCATCTAGAGAAAGAACAAGAAAAATTTTCTGACTCATGGTGCTGGAGGACTCTAGTAAGATTGATACTGACACAGAGAATCCACATATGTAGAGTCAATCTATGCTTATGTTGAAGGTCTACCCTGGGGAAACAGCATGTTGGTGTCTCCTCATAGCATTGTTTACTGAAGCATATTACACTCAGGTAGGGTGGGATCAGACCGCATGTCTGCAACAACCCTTCCTCACTCTGTCAGAGAACTAGAGTTTGCACCATCAAGCTAGGAGAGCACACCTAGAAAGAACTAGCACAGAAGGGTTCTGGCAATATCTTGGCCTATGTCCTGCAGACTTTATCCATGTCCCGGCAATCTCCACAATCTTTATCCCTGATCACAGTGTTTCACCCCTGACACTGATGACCCCCACCACAGTGTCACAGATTTCCCGTCTACTTAGTCAAAACTTGTGTTCAAATCTTTATGGAGAAGTAGAGGCTGACTGACTCCAATAGAGGAACAAACGGATTCCTGTTCTCACATATCTTTGTAGAGGGTAGTTGTGGAGCCTGCCCATATCTGTCCTGTTACCTTGAATCAGTTTTGCCTGGATCCCAAAGGGTAATATGGAAAGCACACTTACAGCATCTGACCCACACAATGGACATGCTTACAAGACAGCTTTCTCAATATTCCTTACCCCAGCCCATACTCTTCAACATAAGTAGGGACCGAATCAAGTGAGCTCCATTAAGAAGGAAACAGTCCACACATTGATAGTGTAATAAGTGCATCACTGTAACATCCTCTATGACCGTCACACCTGAGATGCCCACAAATGATTGAAGTAAAGGGAAAGGTTGTTGCTATAACAGAAACAGATCACTATCCTTCCTTACCTGAACAACAGTTTCATGTTGTCACTGGAAAAGTAGCCACCATTCATGGAGAGGTGTTGGAGATAGTTGAGTTTGGAGAACTGAGAAAGGAGTTTGGCAGCACAGTTCTTTACATCTGCAAAATGAAGCACACCACTAAGTGAGATCCTCAATCTTATTTCCCTTAGATGGAATTTGCGAAGATTTCTCATCAGGCCAAAGCAAGGTGCAAAGCAACCTAGAAAGGATAGGTCCTGTTTTGTGTATATTTCCAATTCCTCAATATAGTTTGGCTGAAAAATGTTCAAGATCTCCCTGATAATCTCCACTGGGAAGTGACAAATCTTCATCTTCAGACAGCATAGCCTCAAAGAGTCTTTTCTCTGCTGGGCCCATTGTAGTAAGCATGTTTGATGTTGTTGCAGAGAGAAGTCAAGGCTCAGGTCAGTGACCACCTTCAAACACTGCCTCAGTGCATATCTAGGAATGTGCTTTGCAACTTGTTTCTCATTCCCAGTCTTTGCTGAGCAGACTTCATCCTTTCTTCCAGCCCATACATCCCAAAAATCCTGGTGCACATCTCTCAAGTCCAGGACTTGAAGCTTCCTGCTTCTGTGAAAGATAAAGGCAAAGTTTCATAATGTAAAATGAACCAACATGGAGTTAGCCTGGATCCCACATGTCTAAGATCAGCTCCATCAAAGTACATTGCACCAAGCAGGCAAGGAGCTGCATCTGGAGACATGACCCACATCCCTTCATTCATTTGCTCTTGACTTGTGTCTATTCCATATCTAGTGCCTGTAGGAAAGGCACAGAAAGGCTCATCCTAACATGGTTCCTTGTACCCTGAGCTGTCCTGACCTATGACTATCATTTAGGTCAGTTTTCAAATTGAATAGTATTTCCACATATCCCCATGTCAATGGCATCATTATCCCCTGTGCTGTTTCCCCCATTCATCCTGCCCTAATGTGTGTCTTACCACTATCCCCATGATTCCCCATTTAGCCTCCTTGGGCCTTGCTTACCTGGGACTAACATTCTGTGTCAGCACTATATCTATGCCATCCAGCACAGCTTGCAAGTCCTCCACATCAGGGGTTTTCATCAGCGCCCCCACAGGGAGGCAGGTAAAGGGCCAGGCTGCCACCATTGCCTTCAATATCTGTGTGTGTCTTCCATTGAAGGCCTCTAGGAAGAGTGGTGGGGAAAGCACAGTGGGCAGGTAGACCAGATCAGAGGAGTTTATGGCATCTTTCCTCAGCAGCACATCCAGTGCCAGCTACTGGAGTGTGGGAGGGTTGTAGGTGCTCATCCTGCTAGATATTCAGTCAGAGGCAACCTGGTGAAGCATTTAGGAGACATAATTTCAGGCTAAGTTTTCAGAAGTCCTATTTCTCACATATTGCATGAACCAGAAATATAGAGCCCATGCTCTGGCAATAATGGAGAACACAGTCTGCCCAATTATACAGTCCTGTGGTCTCCAAGCCACAAATTCATCACCCTCAGCATGTGGATTCTCTTTTAAGCACCCACAGTAGAAAAAGTTATCCACTGTTGCATGGAATATCAACCCATGCTTCTCTTAATCTCATGTCTAGTATAAAGCAAAGGTTCAGACTGGACAAAGTCTTGTGTCAGGAAAAAGGACACTTTACATCTTTGCAGGCCCTGAAAAAAATATTCTGCTTATGTCGCAGATGCAACCAGGCTTATTGTCCTTGCAATAGATTGATCCCTCCAGGGAAGGGCTAAGGAGATCCTATGAGATGCCTGTATGTATGTATCACTTAACTCTTTGAAGGCCAGGGTGAGAAATCTGGGCTATATTATATTGTTTTGGGAAATGAGGTAAAATTCATAGCCACCTGGATATATAATCAGACCACATCTAAAATGTAAAACCTATGCCAGGTGGTTCTGGCACATGCCTTTAATCCCAGTACTTGGGAGGCAGAAGCAGGCAGATATCTGAGTTAGAGGCCAGCCAGGGCTACACAGAGAAACCCTGTCTCAAAAAACCAAAACAAATAAATATAAATTAATTAATTAATTAAAGAAGTAAATAAAAATAAATACATAAATACATAAAATGCAAAACCTAACTAAAACCTGCAACTTTCCCCAGAGATTTGAAAAGCCATGCTACTGAATGAGAGCGCCTGCTCATGTGAGTCTTAGAGGAGAAGCCAAGTTTACATAGGCTACAGGGAGGGGAGTTTCCCATGACAAGTTAGAGTTCAGACAAAGAAAGAGATGAGACATTACACCTATCAGTACTTCCAAATGTTTGTTTATACTTTAAATTATGTTATTGCCTAGAAAAGATGCTTCCGTTCAGTTGGCTCTCCTTCCAATCTTGAATGGAACTCATTATGTAGCCCAGGCTTACTGTCACACACTATGCTCCTGTGTGTGGTTAGCAGCCTTGGATTTTCTTTTTTTCCTCCACTATACATGCCTAGAGCCCTTTGCTTTTAGAACTCTGCGTAGATGCCAAACAAGCCTCTAAAAAAACAAAACTGAAGCCCTTTAGAGGAAGAGTTGGGAGAATTTCACACCAGTCTAATCTATAAAGCATATTTCATGCTAGTTCAGGTTCAGGAAAATCAAGTAAAGTAGGATTTTAGGGGCTGGAGAGATGGCTCAGTGGTTAAGAGCACTGCTCTTCTGGAGGTCATGAGTTCAAATCTCAGCAACCTTATGGTGGATCACAACCATCTGTAATGAGATCTGATGCCCTCTTTTGATGAGTCTGAAGACAGCTACAGAGTACTCACATATAATAAATAAATCTTTAAAAAAATAGTATTTTAAATGTCTTCATTGAAGTTATTCTGTAGTGGGGTCTGTTTCCACTACACAAATGCTCTTCCATTCAGCAAAAATTCCAGATAATCTATTTCTTTTTATTTTATTTCATGTAATGATGAGGTGTCTTCTTGTAGCCAAGTCTTGCCTGCATTGTGATATTTTGCACCCAGTACATTCATTTGGTTTCCAGGTGTGGTTGCTATATACATTTTTTTTACATTCCTGGATATTTACATACATACACACATACATATCTTACACAATGTCTAATCACCTGGACAACAATGAAGCAACCACCTTTCCACAGCTTTAGATCCTGGGTGAGCTGTGGCTTCAGGGACACAAGCCAAAAGCCAGAATTTCCGGCTTGTGTTCCTGAAACCTTCTCAAGTGTAATTTGTAAGGTCTACTTTAGAAGAAATTCTAGTTCATATACTTGCAAAACCATAATCTGTGAAACATAGTTTAAGAGACTACAGACGGATTAAATTATAAAGATGAACCTAACTGAAATTCCAGATAAAGTCTAGAAAACTGGATGAAACCAGAAGGACCAAGAGTTCCAGCCCTCCTATGGAGCTCTGAGGGATTAAACCACCAATCAAGAGCACACATGGAGGGACCCATGGCTCCAGCTGCATATACAGCAGAGGATGGCCTTGTTGGACATCAATGGGAGGAGAGGTGCTGGATCCTGTGAAGGCTCAGTGTCCCAGTGTGTGTGTGTGTGTGGGGGGGGGAATGACAGACCAGGGAAGCAGAAGTGAGTGGGTTGGCCAGCAGGGGGAGGGGAATGGATAGGGGACTTTCAGAGGAGAAAAGAGGAAAGGGAATAGCCTTTGAAATGTAAATAAACACCAGGCAGTGGTGGCACATGCCTTTAATCTCAGCACTTGGGAGGCAGAAGCAGTGGCAGAGGCAGGCAGATTTCTGAGTTCAAGGGCAGCCTGGTCTATAGAGTGAGCTCCAGGACAGCCAGGACTACACAGAGAAACCCTGTCTCGAAAAACCAAAATAAATTTTTAAAAAAGTAAATAAACAAAATATCTAAAATATCTTGTAATAAAAAAAGAGTTCAAGCCCAGATTCTTCAATGACATTCTATCTTTAAAACCTCAGCAATTCCCATGTAATCCGATTTCTCATTAAAACTGAAGTCTATCCTATTTAAACAATATACACTGGAAATGAAGTTATAGCTAGATCATGATAAGGCTAGGCCAGCTTGCAGGAAACCTCCTTATGGAGGTAAATTTCTTACCTGATATGGACACTGGCTTCAGGGTTCCTACTTCCAGCAGGACCAGGCAGTGATCCAAGCTTGAGGACACTGACATCTCTTTGCCTTCCTCTGAGCCTTTTATACAGTTTTCTTCTCTCACCTCCCCATAGCCCCACCTTCCTCACACAAGCTTCTTCTTTCTCATTGGTCCATTGAATTCCCACCCACTCAATCCTGTTAAAGAATTCCCCCACCCCCCACCCCAAGACAGGGTTTCCCCCTGTAGCCCTGGCTGTTCTGGAACTCACTTTGTAGACCAGGCTGGCCTCAAACTCAGAAATCTGCCTGCCTCTGCCTCACAAGTGCTGGGATTAAAGGGGTGTGCCACCACGGCCTGGCTTTTTTGTTTGTTTGTTTGTTTTTGTAAAGATTCACATTTCCTGCTGTTGGTTGATTGAATCAGAGTTTCTGATTCAGTCCTCCAAGGAGGATCTTCTTGTGTGAAATCAAAAACACAGAATTAAAAAGTCCAGATTCCACTGTCTGCTTGACTGACTTATGTTGTGTTAGTTCATATCTACACTTGTTTATATATGGATATAATTACTCTATGTGGTTTTAATGTCTCTGTTTGTGCATTTGTTTCAGTGTATTCATTACTGTGAACATGTACTTTACTGTGTAGGGAGTTGCATTTTAGCAAAAGTTTAAATACCGAGGTTTTCTCTCAAAACAACAAGACCACAATAATTAAAAGCCAAATACAAAACAAAGAAAGGAAGAAACAAAACCCATATGCTCATGTTGATGACGTGAAAGTGTTGCAGTTGGTTGCATGAACCTGCAAGCCTTGCTACAGAGAAGTTTAGTTGGGATAATGTTTGGTCAAGGAGTTTAGAACCATCATGATCAAGATGGGTACTTAGTTATAAGTGTGAAAACCAAGATCAAAGCATTATGAGATGGAAGTCAAAGAAATAATAAGGCTCTAACAACACAGCTGTGCAATCCCTGCACGTGGTACACACCATTGAACTCTAGCAGTAAAGGCAGGAACATGTCTATGAGTTTCAGGGCAGCCTGATCCAGACAGTGAGAACTAATTTCTTTAGCCATGCATAGAGGTATACCCCTTTAATCATAGCACTCAGAAGGCAAAGGGAGGTAGATCTCTTTGAGTTCCTAGCCAGGATCCTCTAGAGAGAGAATTCAAGGACCCCCCAGAGATGTACAAGGTGATACTATTTTAGGGATGACAGGGGCCTGGGGGCTGGCAGGCAAAGCTTTAATAAGCACCCATGCATTCTCAGTATTTGGTGCCTACCTTTGATTCTAGTAGTCCAAAAGCAAACACAGGAGGATCTCTGTGGGTTTCAGGCCAACTGGATCCACACAGTGAGAACTTGTCCAACAACATCAAATTCCAAACACAAAACAGTGGTACCTTTCTCGAAGAAAACTGTACAAACCTCAGTTCATCAAATGGACCTTGAGAACCTATTTAACCAGTGACCCTAGACAGGTTTAGAGTTAAAAGTACTGGTTCCAAACTCGAAGACCACAGTTGTATTTCTAGATCCCAGGAAGATAACACATCTGAAAGGTTTTCTCCCACCTCCACACGTGCACCATGACAAATGGCCCAATCACCAGTAATTAGAAATCAAAACTTGCTGGGAATTTGGTACCTGCCTTTAATCCTAGAACTTGTGAGGCAGAGGCAGGCAAATCTCTATGAAATATGGATCCCCTGTGTATTATCTTGGGTTCTCTAGAGTCAGAGAATGTATGGGCAGACTCTATATAGTTAGAAAATTTGTCGATGACTTACAGTCTGTAATCCAACTCCCCCAAAATGGGCAGCAGCAGCTGTGGATGGAAGTCCAAGGATCTAGCAGTTGCTCAGTCCCACGAGGCAAGCAGGCAAGGAAGAGTGAGTAAATCTTCCTTCTTCCAATGTCCTTATATATCTGAAGTAGAGGGTATAGCCCGGATTAAAGGCTGTAGGTCTCCAACAGAGTGTGTGGACAAGATTAAAGGCATGTGGGTCTCCTGCAGAGGGTGTGGCTTAGATTAAAGGCATGCACCTCTATGCCTTTAATCCCAGATGACCTTGAACTGGGAGATCTACTTGTCTTAATCTTCTGGAATTCATAGCCTGGACACCCCTTCATTGAAGGGGTTCTGCATCTGTAAACTGGCTCAAGACTGTAAATGGATTCACTGGCTGAGGTTGCCTTTTGCCATGATCCAATGCAGCCTTTCTATTATTTGAGGATTTTTCTGCTTATACAGATCAAACAGATATGCAGTAGGTTTCCTATGTATTTCATCCCTGGAAACACCATGATTGATTAGCCAGCACCAAAGGTTCAAACGACTTATATCATTATAAATTCCACCTCTCTGCCCATTACAGGGTATGTTATTATAAACATTGTTTTGTTTACGCTGTCCATTATAATAACTACGATCACCTTGTCTCTGGCAATTCAATGCTGCCACCTGGCCCTTGTTAACTCGGGGCCAAATTAAACCCATTGAATTTAATTCATCTAATTGAGCAGCAGCATCTCCAACCCTAAGTTCTGGCACAAGGAAAAGGGCAAGAACAAAACTCTTTAAATGTGCTGGTGCCCCTCTCACCAGTTTGGGTCTTATAGGACTGGTGAAGGGCATATCTTCAGGACCTTCCCACTGTGGAGGATTGGGGTTTACACAACGTATCCACTCTAACATTGAAATTTCCCTAAGCCTTAAAATACCTTCATCAACACTAAGCCAAGGGATATCAGGCATCTCCAACTCCTTTTCAGTAGGCCATCTTTTGATAAATACTTCAACCAACCCATCAAACAAGCTTTTGATACCTTTTTTTTAACTGTGCGAACTTCCATGTTAAAACTAGAATCTCCACTCAGAGGGCCCATGCCAATAAACTCAGCCTGCTCTACTTTTATGTTCCTTTCACCATTATTCCACACTCTTAAAATCCATCCCCATGCATATTACCCAGACTTCTGCTTGAATGAATTAGCAAACTCATTAAGCTCCTTATTAGTATAGTGTATTTCCTCATGGACTACACTTTCTATCTCCCCTTTAGGGGCCTGCTTTGCCTTGAGTCTGGTTATAGGTCTAGAAGAAACTATTGGTGGGCCCTGAGAAACATCAGTATTTTCAGCAAAAGTCACTGCTAGTTTATCAGGCTCTGAGGGATTAATATCCTCAAGTGGAGAAGGCATTATTTCAAGGGGTGGGGCTGAGGGTACTACTTCTTCAGGTGGAGCAAATTCTTAAAAATCTGAAGATTCAAAGTTCTCAATTTCAACAGGGTCTTCCCACACATCCCCATCCCAAGTTATAGGATCCCATTCTTTGCCAATTAATGCCCTTACTTTAACTGCTGACACCTTCTGAGGTTGAGACTTAAATTTTCGCTGTAATTCAGCCAACCTTATAATGAGGACTTCAGTTTGATTTTCTGCTACTTGAGGTCTATGGCTGCTAGAGAGTAGATTCTTTTCAAGGGCACACTTAGCAACTTTTAGATTGTTTACTTGAGTCTGGAGTTCTTCAATTTTATCACACAACTCCTTCCTTTCCTTCATTGTTTTTTCCCCCCGAGATGCTAAGGGCAACCAGCCAGCAAAATCATTTTCTGATTTTTTTCCCCAACTTGGAGAAAGTATTGTATACCACCAAATCACCTAATTCATCAAGATAATCAAAGGCATTAGCTTCTTTAATCTTAAGATATAGTTTCATCCATGGGTCTTCAATATTCCCCGAGCTCCCAGGAGGGAGAGAATCTGGAGAAGTTTCAGTAGTTGCAGGTGATATTGGATCAACCAACCAACTCCAAAATTTTGAAACATTCATCCTTATACTTCTGCTTCTCTAGAACCACTCCCGGTACCAACTTAGTTTGGGTTCTCTAGAGTCACAGAACATATGGATAGTCTTTATATAGTTAGGGAATTTGTCAATGACTTACAGTCTATAGTCCAACTCCCCAACAATGATCAGCAGCAGCTGTGGATGGAAGTCCAAGGATCTAGCAGTTTCTCAGTCCCACGAGGCAAGCAGGTAAGGAAGAGTGAGAGAGAATCTTCTTTCTTCCAATGTCCTTATATATCTCCAGCAGAGGGTGTAGTCCAGATTAAAGGCTGTAGGTCTCCAACAGAGGGTGTGGCCCAGATTATTAGCTTGTGGGTCTCCAGCAGAGGGTGTGGCCCAGATTAAAGGCATGTGCATCCATACCTTTAATCCCAAATGATCTTGAACTCGCAGATCTCCTTGTCTTAGCCACTATGCTTCAAGTTCTCCATGCCAAGATCCAGGTCAGAAACTTATATCTCTGAGCCTCCAAATTAGGTTCATAGGTGAGCCTTCCAATTCTAGTCTGTAGTTCATTCCAGATATAGTCAAGTTGACAACCAGGAATAGCCACTAAAATATCCAAGATTATTTTATAGTTTCTTATTCAACTGTACTGTAATCTAGTTAAAGGGTGGCATTGAGAGATAGAACTACGTATCAATTTACATGTATAGAAAATTTTTCATATCATATCTAGTGTCTTACATCTATGAATTCTTAAATTATATTTATCTCTAAAGATCCCTCATTAATTATGATTATTTCAAGACATTTATTTAGAAATTTAGTATGTCTCATAGTAAAAACTTTATTGCAATTGAAATTTTAAGTTTCAAATATCTCCCTTAATGATTATTATGCCTTGTTTTAGAATACCAGCAAGAAGTTATGAGCTTTTTCTGGTAATGTTTTTTGCTACTGATGAGATCAACAAGAATCCTTATCTTTTACCCAATATGTCTTTGATGTTCTCCATCATTGTTGGTTTGTGCCAAGATACATTGGGAGTTCTGGATATATTATATTCACAACAAAACAATAGCATGGATTTTATTAATTATATCTGTTTAAAATATGAAATTTGTGATGTAGACATTAGAGAACCATCTTGGAAAACGCCCTTAAAACTTGCCGTTCATTCTAGGACACCAAAGGTAAGAATGTATGATACTGAATAAATTAACAACATTAAATTCCATTTAAATGTGCCAACAATAAAAATTTTAAAGCATGAATTTATGAGTGTTCTGCTACAAATACACACAGACAGACACAGACAGACACAATATATATCACTGTATAAACATATCACAATATAGATAGATAGATAGATAGATAGATAGATAGATAGATAGATAGATAGTTATAAAGGAATTAAACAATCAGGTCATAAATGTACAGGACAAACAGTTGAAACTGTGTTCTAGAAAATTCAGACTTGTTAGGAACAGACTAGAATATAAATGGAATAATACATGCTATTTAGAATAAAATCATACTCTACTTGAGAGGAGTTTGGAAAGGTGTGCAACATTATTTGTATATAATTCCAAAGATTCTAATAATCATATTCCACATGCAGATATTTCATCTACTCTTTTACATCCTTTAGGTTTTCTTTGGACCATTTAATCCTAACTTAAGTGACCATGACCAGTTTCCTTATGTCCACCACGTAGCCTCCAAGGACACACATTTGTCCCTTGGCATGGTCACCTTGATGCTTCATTTTAGATGGACTTGGATAGGACTGGTCATCTCAGATGATGACCAGGGCATTCAGTTTCTCTCAGATTTAAGAGAAGAAATGCAAAGTCATGAAATCTGTTTAGCTTTTGTAAATGTGATTCCAGAAACCTTGCAGACATACCTGACAGAGTCTTTGATATATGATAAGCAAATTATGGCATCTTCAGCAAAGGTTGTTATCATTTATGGTGAAATGAACTCCACTTTAGAAGTCAGCTTTGGACGATGGGAATATTTAGGTGCTCAGAGAATCTGGATCACAACTTCACAATGCGATGTTATCACAAATAAAAAGGAATTCAGTCTTGATTTCTTCCATGGGACTGTCACTTTGGCACATCAAGGTAGTGAGATGACTAAATTTAGGAATTTTATGCAAACTGTGGATACTAACAAATACCCAATATACATTTCTGAGTCTATACTGTGTTGGAATTATTTCAATTGTTCAATCTCTAAAAACAGAAATAATATGGAACATTTCAAATTCAACAACACATTGGAATGGATAGCACTGCACAAATATGACATGGCCCTGAGTGAAGAAGGTTACAATTTATATAATGCTGTTTACACTGTGGCCCACACCTACCATGAACTAATTCTTCAACAAGTACAACACAAATACTATACAAATACGGATACCAGCAGAATACAAAGGAATATTTACTGACTGTCAGCAGGTTAAGTTTCTTATATTTCATTATGCGTAGCTATGTCAATATGATCTTTAAAATGGACCCAGAGAAACACATGTACATTTGTTAGAGATTATTCTCTCAGTAGAAATATTTCTACACTACAAAACTCCCTAATTAATCTTTTACATGGATGAACATCATGCACAAGGAAAACATTTAATAGGAAACAATCTTATTTTAAGATATCAGAGAGTTCTGTGAAAACACATCTCAACATTTCATCAAATTTTTTCAAAAGTCAAAATAATACCCAAGGGTTATATAATAAAGACTTATGTGATGACTAGAGTAGAATATTTTTCTAAAGAGTGATTTCTCCAGAATCAGTACATGTGCTGTAACTAATAGTTACTCATTTAAATTAACAATGATTTACAAAGCCACAAATGATTAAGACTGTACACATTATTAAGTTTATTTTTATCTCATATTTGTTTATTGACTATACATGAAAGGTCAACAGACATTCTTTATTTTCACACATATTCAGAATTCCTGTTCATTTGCTCATTCATGGCTACATTTTTAAAAATGTATTTTTGACTAACATGGACACACACATGCACTCATACACATTCACTCACACCATGTTACTTGTTATATGGTAATCATTTTTCTAGACCATTTAAACATGGATTATTAATATGAAGTATATGAATTTTCAGATATAAATGAGTTATATTTTACTACACGGGATCACTTCAATGCAGCTGTTTTTGTGAAAGTCATTAAGAAATTGGGGGAAATTCTCAGTTTGGCTCTCCCTTTATTGATATGCATATGTAAACATCTAATGAAGGATTTCATTTAGGTGTCTTCCTTGCTGAAGACCAGGGTATTTGTTAACCCTGTTGGAGAATTGGTTAACATGAACCATAGGGAATATCAGTGTACAGAATATGACATTTTCATCATTTGGAATTTTCCACAAGGCTTTGGATTAAAAGTGAAAATAGGAAGCTATTATCCTTGCATCCCACAGATGCAACAACTTCATATATCTAAAGATGTGGAGTGGGCCACAGGAGAAACTTTGGTTGGTATTCTACAATTTTTAGCTTTTTTCAAGATATTTAATTTTTAAATATGAGGCACTCAAGTAATATCTCTGTGGTTAAGACCAATTGCTACTCTTGCAAAAGAACATTCTCAGTTATAAGCATCAGAATGTGATTACTCCTAACTTCATGTAAATCTGGTGTTAGGGATCAAAGGCCTCTGGATTCCATGTTTGTACCCAAATGCCAATTTACCCCTTGCCGGTCCACTGTCACTGCCCGGAGCACAGAGAGGGTTTGCACTCCATCCCCCTGCAAACTTTCCTGAGCGGTTAGCCCGTGTCTTGCCAGGCCTCTCCAAACTCACAGACTTCATCTGCGGAGACGACAAGAGGACAGCGTGGAGTTACTCCAGCGCTCAAAAAAAAAAACCAAAAAAAAAAAAAAAAAAAAAAAAAAAACAACAACAACAACAACAACAACAAAAACCCGCAGCATGGAGCACTATCTTCATCTGAATGCACAAGTGAATGCGGTTCCATTCCACAATGCTCGGAGCCCGGGAAGCTCAGCAATCGCAGCAGTCGCTAAATGCGCGCACTCACCTCCTTCTCGCCTCTGCCAGACCTCTGACCAATGCGCACATTCAAACTCCCAGCCCACGTTCATTCACAAAAATTAAAGACAGGAAATGACAACAGTCCAGGAGGCTGGATGCAAGGCGGGCGCTGTGGTGATGTCAGGGGTGGTGCCAGCAGTTGCTGGGTGATGGACAGGGACGCCAACATGGCGCCTGCCAGGGGCTGAGGTTCACAATCACGGGGTGGTGGCGGGGCTCGGTGGACGTCAGGGGGCATGGCCAGAGGTTGCTGGGTGACAGTCAGGGAATCCAATATGGCTGAAAAAAGCACATGAAACAAAATAAAAGAGCAAAAGGGAATAAGGGGATGAAAATATGTGTGGCCATTATGGACGAAGTATGGAGGTTCTTCATAACCTCAAAAAATAGGACTGTCCTATCCAGCTACATCAATCCTATGTATATACCCAAAAGAATCCAAAAACAGCATTACCACAAAAGGTACCTGCGCGCATAATACTTACTGCAATTCTATTCACTATTAAAGATGCAAGTCAGCTTAAATGTCCATCAATAGATGAAGACAAATAAAATGTAATTATGTCTACAAAATGGAATTTTATTCAGCTATAAAGGATACAATGGCTTAAAGGGCAAAGTACTTGTCATACAAGACCAACAGCAAATTTAATAAGCAGAATCAACATGAAAGTGAAAGAAGAAAAACAACTTGACAAACTTGTTGTCTGACTTCTACAGGCACTCTGTAGTACAACTGTGCAAATACTTACCCAGAAAATATAACAGTTTCAAAAAAGTAATAATTTAACATTTTAAAAAAGGAGTGAAATATGTAACTTGCAAGATAATAAATGGAAATAGAACCCATCATATGTTGAGTGAAATAAGCTAAACTAAGATAAATATTTAATGTTTTGTCTTATAAATCTCTCAAGACTTTATTATGCATGTATTTGTGCACATAAGTATATTTGCATGTGTTTGTATATCATGAATATAGAAGGAATACTATTTGAGAAGTGGAAGGAAACAAGCAGTAGGGGAGAGGAAAGAGAACAATAGAAGTGGTCATAGTGCAAGTGCAAAAACCAAAACAACTTAACAATGAGAAAAGCCATAAAAAAAAGCACACATTAAGATTGTTTTCATGGGACTGGAGAGATGGCTCAGCAGTTAAGAGCATTGACTGCTCTTCCGAAGGTCCTGAGTTCAAATTCCAGCAACCACAAGGTGGTTCCCAACCATCTGTAATGAAATCTGATGCCCTCTCTTCTAGTGTGTATGAAGACAGCTATAGTGTACTTAGATATAATAAATAGATCTTTTTTTTTAAAAAAAGATTGCTTTTATGTTAGCTCAGTGGGCTCATGCTAACATACATAAAGGCAAAACACACATAAATTTAAGCCAAAAAAAAAAAAAAAAACCCTCAGCTGGGAGGTAGTGATGCAAACCTCTATTTGCAGTACTTGGGAGGCAAAAACGGGCCTATATCTTGAGTTCCAGGCCAGCCTGGTCTACAGAGGGAGTACCAGGACAACCAGGGCTACACAGAGAAATGAACACTGTCTTGGGGGTAGGGGAAAGGAGATTGTTTCTATGCAAGAGAAAAGTGAAGGTGAAGATGATTTACACGTTTTCTGAAAACAAGTGGCAATTTGCCCCACAGATTTATAGACACAATCAATATGGACACTGCTGAGCACTGCATGAAGAACAGTTGTTCAGTATCTTCATAGTTCTAAAAGACAAAAGATAAGTTGCAAAGCAAGCCATGAATTATTTGAGAAGATTAAAAACTATACCTGGAGGCTAAGAGGATGGTTCCACACTTGACTTATAAGCACCAGAACCTAAGTTTGATCCCAGAACCCACAAAGAATTACCAGGGTTACAAAACGGCACATAGTTAGTTGTAATCCCAGTCTTGAAGAGGCCGAATCCCTGTGGCTCTCTGATCACCTATCTCAAAGGAAATAGAAAGTGTCCTGAAGACAACATGTAAGGTTGTTCTCTGGCCTTCACATGCACTGGTATGTTATGTGTACATACACATATACACTTTTTTTAAAATAAAAAAAAATATTTTTTGAGACAGGGTCTCTGGCTGGCCTTGAACTCAAGAGATCCACCAGCCTCTGCCTCTGAAATGTTGGGATTAAAAGGATATACCATCATCCCCAGCCTTAAGATATTTTTAAAATAATCCATAAGGGGGACTGGACAGATGGCACATTGGTCCTTGCTGCTCTTGCATAGTATACAGCACACACATGGAAGCTCACAATCACTTGTAACTCCAATTCAAGGGAACCCAATGCTCTTTTCTGGCTTTCTTAAGACACTAGGCCTACACATGGTATGTATGTATACATATATACACACATACATGCAGGCAAACCCTCATTGTTAACAAATAATTCTTAATATATAATTAACTTTTAGAAACCTACAGGTAAACACTGTAGCACAGAAAGACCTATAATTCCAGCAACTAGCAAGCCTGATGGAGAATACCTAGCCTTCAAATCCAATCTGGGCTACAGAGTGAATTCAAAGCCAGTTTTGGCGTTAGAAAAGAGGAGGAAGGAAGGAAGGAAGGAAGGAAGGAAGGAAGGAAGGAAGGAAGGAAGGAAGGAAGGAAGGAAGGAAGGAAGGAAGGAAGGAAGGAAGGAAGGAAAAGAAAAGAAAAGAGAGAGAGAGAAAGAAAGAAAGAAAGAAAGGAAGGAAGGAAGGAAGGAAGGAAGGAAGGAAGGAAGGAAGAAAGAAAGAAAGGAAGAAAGGGGAAAGACAGAATGCCCTTCTAGCTCTTGCAAACTTGCCTAGCATGTTTAAGGACATAAGTTCAACCCTTGGTACCACAAAGCAAACAAATCTACAAGAATATTTAAAGGTCAGTGATAAAGCAGTTTACACAGTTAGCACAACTGTAATAGACTTCCCAGCTAACTATAGAAAACAATTATTAAACATGAAAATATTTAAAAAATAAATTTGGGGAATCTGGAGAGATGGTTCAGCAGTTAAGAGCACTGACTGCTCTTCCAGAGGTCCTGAGTTCAATTCCCAGCAACCACAGGGTGGCTTACAATTATGTGTAATGGGATCTGATACCCTCTTCTGGTGTGTCTGAAGACAGCTACAATGTGCTCATATATTAATTAATTAGCTAATTAATTAATAAGTCTATCTTTCTTAAAAAAAGGTGAATTTGAAGTAGTGAGATGGCTCAGTAGACTGCCACCAATTCTGATGATCTGAATTCAAGCCCTGAAACCATTACATGGTAGAAGGAAGAGTACCAATTTCCACAAGTTGTCCTCTAACCTCCACATGAGCACATTAAACACACAATAAACACATTGGGGTGGTTTAAACTAAAATGTTCCCAACAGGCTCATGTATTTGAATACTTGGTTACCAGCTGTTGTTGCCATTTTGAAGATGTTATGAAAACTTTATGAGATTTGACTTTGCTAAAAGAAGTCTATCACTAAGAGATAATTCCTATTTTGGCCATGTGCTGCTATGTTCCACAGCCCCACACCCTTGACATTATATTCTTCTGGAACCACAGTCAAAATAAATTCTTCTCTAAGTTGCATTTGGCCAAGGTATTTTATCACAGCGAAAGAAAACTAATACATGGATAAATATAACAAAAAAATTTAAATGAATTTACAATCCCAACAAAAAATTTACAAAGTCTTCTAGTGGAAACATATGTGGAAATAAACATAGTCTAAGAATTTGAATAGGCCACCATAAACCAAGTCAGAGTAAGAAAGGAAAAAACTTGCACAACTTTTTTAAAAAGTAAAGGACTTTCTGTGCCTCTATTCTCTTATGGGGTGTAACCAAATTTCTTTGACAAACCAAACCCGTCCTCTAAGATTTTACTGTATCTCAATCCTATTCGTCCTCTACTGATCTGGACTCCTGACATTCTCATGTTGCCTCACAGTTTCTTCCATCATTAAACCCTTCCAAATTGGAGGGCAACTCTTCAAGACATGGAATGAGACAAAAGAAAGTGAAACCATAGGATTTAAGACAGGGCATTTATAGAGAAGTTAAACATTGTATGCAGCAAGGACACTCCTTAAATTGTGGGAGTAAACTACTCAAAACACCTTCAAGAAGTCCTTGAAACTCATTAGATTCACTAGGCTCCTCTTTTCCCAAGCATATGCATAATGTAAAGACTGCTGAGAGTTACTCTCACACATTCTGAATTACCTAGAAGAGGCAGACACCAGCTAAAATGAATGCCCCCAGGGGGAGGGGGACGACGACTAGAAAGGACACCCCCAAATTGCTGAACTGCTATCAGGTTATACAATGAAGCCCAGGTTTACAATTTTCATGAGCTGTCACCCGTCTGGGTGGCTTTACTGATATAGTGTCTTCTGAGTCATTTCTGCTTTATCACTGACTTTTAATTTAAATATTCTTGTAGGTTTGTTTGCTTTGTGGTCATTTTTGAGCCCCCCATAAAAAATTTTTTTAAAAGCTAGGGTGGTGGTTCATGCCTGTAATCTCAGCACTCAGGAGGCTAAGACAGAAAGATCTCCAAGCCAAAGCTGAGAGCTACAAATTAAGTTTTGGGCCAGCCTAAGCAAAGACTTTCTTTATATTTATGTGAATATATCTATGTGAGTTCCTCCTGTAGCTTCTATGGCACTTCTCCCTATGTAAAATGTTCTTTTTTTTTTAAGATTTATTTATTTATTATATGTATGTACACTGTAGCTGTCTTCAGAAGACACTCCAGAAGAGGGCATTGAATCCCATTACAGATGGTTGTGAACCACCATGTGGGTGCTGGTATTTGAACTCAGGGCCTCTGGAACAGCAGTCAGTGTTCTTAACCACTGAGCCATCTCACCAGTCCCAGAAAGGTTCATTTTAATCTCATTGATAAAGACATTGAAAACAGAAATAACTTCACATGGATACAAACATTAAATTCCCCTAACCTGCAAGCCATTCTTTACAGAGTGAGGAAATCAAAGCCTCCATTAGAATAATGGTGGTTACTCTGGCTGTCCTGCTAAGAAACAAAGCTAGAGTATTACAATGCTGAGCAAACTTAGAAACACATTTTATAAATTAATTTTTAAATAAAAGTAAATACATATTTTTAAGTAAACAAGTAAATTATAGGATACTCTTTCAACATATTTGGGTATCTATTAAAAGTACTTTAATACCTTGTGTGTATTGTTTAAAAGCCTTCCCTGAATTGAATGATTCAGTAAGCATGATAATGGTAAGTGTGCAGTGACCTAACAAATATTAACTAACAAAAAATATACAACAATGTCTCAGATCCTGTTCTAAATTCATTGTCCTGTTCCCTGACCATAAGAGGTGAGGTGAAAAAAAACAGAAGCAAAGGAAGCTGACCTGTAAAACCTTTCTAAAGCAATCAAAACTTTTAAAGCCTATCTTCTTGACTTAGAAATGGCTATTCCTAGAAGAGAAATAACTGGAACATAAAAATATTTTCGCTGGAAAAATTCAATAATAATTCAAGTAATTTTAATTACAACTTTAAAAACTCAAAATGAAAGAAATATTATAGTACCAGGATATGAAAAAAAATTACATACCTAATTAGTATACTATGAAAGAGTAGATGCTGACATGAGAAAATTTAGTTGTTTGAAGAATGAAATATGGCAAATATATCATCTATCTCTTTAAAAAACAGAAAGTGGGGTTGCAGAGATGGCTCAGTTGTCAAGATCACTTGTTGCTCTTGCAGAGAATCTGGGTTCAGTTCCCAGCATTGGCATAGTGGCTAACAAGCATCTGTAACTTCAACTCCAGGTCATCTGACAGCCTCTTCTGACTTACTTGAACTCCAGGCACATAGGTGTACAGACATACATTCAGGCAAAGCATTCATGTATGTAAAATAACAAATCTTCAAAACATTTTAATAGCAAAACAAAAACTAAATTCTTCAAGTGTATAGATATAAAAAAAACCCTTTTGACCTAATATTCTAGTCTATTATTCAAGAGTTCCAAAGTGCCAATATGAACCTAAGCCAATAAAAATTCTTAAATTTTTTTCAAAAACTACATAGTTTGCCCATGGTTCTGAAGGATGGAGACAGATAGAAGAACATGAACTGGTCAGCAAAGTGTAGGGAGCAAAATACTCACAGAGGGGCTGAGGCGAAGGAGGAAGGCTAAATCTTCTGGGCAGAACCCCAGAGAGGCGCCAAGTCAGTGACCGATGAACGAGGAAGGTCAGTAGTGAGAAGTGGGACTGAAAACATCTGTCATAGCAAGAAGTCAAGAGAGAATGTCTAAAGTTGATAAACCAAAAACACAGACACTATAAACATATCATTTAGAAGCATGGAGTTAAATCCCCAGGAAATCTGAACCAAAAATATTTTATGAAAGCAGTTGTCCCTAGGGAGCAGCAACAACTCTTTAGTAGCAGTTTATTAGTAGAATTTTAGGTATTTAATTTTTAGCTTTTATTATTTGTAATTTACATTTTATTCATTTTGTCTGAATATACAACCAAAATTTTACTTATTAAGTCAGGGCTATAACTTATTTGACAGTGTTAGTCACCGACAAGATGTGGAATCAAACAAATCTACCGTAATTTGACCAGAATTCCTTTCTCCTAACAGAAACAAAAAATAGTATTGTTAGTAAATGTATCGTTTCAGTTATAAAACATTTGCTTATATGTGTATATGTGTATATATGTGTATATTAAAATGCTAGCCAAAATACCTTGCTGTTATTTTGTTTTGTTTATTTTATGAGACAGGGTGTCTGTGTGTATCTCTGGTTGTTCTAGAACTTGTTCTACAGACCAAGCTGACCTCAAACCCAGAGATCTGCCTATCTCTGCTTTCCCGAGTGCTGGGAAGACTTCCACTTCCACCTAGCCTACCTTACTGTTTCTATGATCAATTTAGCAGCCAGAGAAACCCCTATAAACCTAAATAAACAGGAAGGCTGTTTAAGAAGTGCACTGAGTAATGAATTTAACTCATGCACTAGACACTATTGTAAGTAAACTGATGACATTTAAATTTGGCTTGAGACCTGGCAGAACTTATGAGATTAAAAACAAAGTCCACTGTTAATTTTTATTAGAGCTAATAGGCTCTGGAGTGAGACTGTTTCCAAAGAAATCTGATGTTTTATTCCAACCATTTTGAAAGAGAGGAAATCTTTAACTTTCCTACTATTTCTGGATGCAAACATGGCAGGTGTTGATAGAGTGCGCTTCACTAATCTTCTAATTACAGAATAAAAGAGATCAGAAGCCTTGGGGCAGGGAACTGAGGGCTTTCTTTGCATGATTTACATTCTAGTTAGTGACACTCTTTATGTCCTCGAATACGGTATCAATCCATAATTACAGGTGACCTTCTTAATCCAATATAGACATGACAAGACATACTAAGAACAGAAATGTAACATTGCTTGTACAATATAAACAAGTTATAAAATTTAATGTGGGTCAGTATAGAGTACTTATCTCTCACATGAGAGGCCTCAGTCCAATCCTCAGGAAAAGAGAAAAAGAAAAAAAATATATATATATATGTATGTATGTATGTATGTATGTATGTATGTATATAAGCAAAGGTCATGTATCTGATAGATATAAAATTTTTTATCATACCAATTTTATAAATGATTTTAATTCTTTACAGAATATCCACAGGGAACAAAGTTACAATCCTCAGATTATGTCATGAGGTATCACTTTAAATTGGCTAATTACTATTTTCATGTGTAAACACTTGTGAGGGGAAAACCCCACATTCTCTCCAAATATAAATGTGACCACTTGGCCACCTAATTAATAGCTGATGCCAAATAATAATGAAACTCTGTCTAAAATAACTGGCACAAAGCCAAAAGCAGACAAAGCAATTATATAAAATGATTCATCAGAATACTAGAAAAGCCATGATTTAAATAGAAATGAATATAGGTTTTATTAGCATGAATGAAAAGAAAATTAGACCTTTTTCTTTAACATATTCCTTTAAATTCAAGTGTGATCTAACATCGCTGCCTCTAAATTAAGTTAACTTTTTCCTGTTTGAAGGCTTCTCTAACTTGGTGAAGGGAGGCTTTGAAAAATACACCTGGTAGACTGGAGAGCGAGCTGTTTGCAAACACATCATGCCAGATTTGAACACAGTATTTACTTAAAACTTAACTAAGCCGGTTATTTTCACTTTGGATATCATAAAACAATTTTCAGTTTTATCTCTGTTGGTGATGTTTTGTTCATGATGGAAGGTCTAGAAGACAAATTTTCTCAATAATGTTTTTTCTTCCTTTGCTTTTGAGGTATTTATAAAACCAAAAACAATTATTTCTAGGTACTTAATTCCACCCTCCAGGGCATGAAGTATGTCTGTTATCATACAGAACACCTAGATTGCTTTTAAACTCAATGATAATTAAGGAACATCAAAGTAAACCCAAGCTGTTTCACAGGGAACCTGCACCTATCATCTTCTGGCTACTGAATGACAAATTTCTTGTCCCCTGGAGTTCCACCAAGAGTTGTTAGCTGATTTTTTCCCCTCCCCTAAACAATAGAATGTTCTTTCTTAACATAGCCTTTACTCTTTTAGGGATCAGATAAGTCTAAGCTTTAAATGTAAACCACTGAAGGCAAAGAAAGCAAGGCCAGACACATGCAGCTACAGAAAACTTAAAAGCTCCTCCATGGCCAAGGCAAAAGAAGCAATTAGCAGAAGGAAAGATAACTCACAGAATGAGAGGAAAACATTTAAATATCTGATATGACAGTAATATCCAAAATATATAAAGAACTCCTAAAACTCACAAACTAGCAAAACCTATGTAATCCAATCTTAAAACGGACAAAATATCAAAAAGGGTCCTATGTCTACCTATCACACTCAACCCAAGACAGCTGAGGCCAGAGGATAAATGGAAGCTACAGCTGGCTCAAGTCCGTAACAGCTACTAGAGAGACTGAGGCAGAAGGATGAGAAATCCATGGGTCTAAAGCCAGCCTACGCAACTTCGTAAGATTTTGTCTTGAAATAAAACACAAAAGGAGCTGGACACACAGCTCGGTGGTAGAGTGATTATCTCAATGGCTGAGGTCCTAGATCTAATATCAGTACTGGTAGGTGGGAGGCTAAAAAGGAGCATCATTCCATCCCTAGATTTCAAGGCCAGTAGAGACAACAAAACCACAGAAGAGATATGTCACCTCACAGTTTTTATCACCATATTTATCATAAAATAACAGCAGGCATTGGTGACAACATGGACACACAAAGTACAACACATAGACACTCTTGGCAAGAGCATAAAATGGTACAAATGTTATTAACCCCACCCCCAAAAAGGCAATTTCTCAAACTACAAAAGGCAGACTACCACATGGTATGATCCAGCAACCCTACGTCATAGTGTTATCCAGAAGGACTGAAAGAAGGAGGGAAAGAAACGCAGGGGTAAAGTGAGACCACGTTTTGGGGTTTGGTTTTTGTTTGTCTGGTTGGTTGGTTTTGCTTTATTTTTGACAACATTCCAAAACTGAGAACAAGGAAAATATTATGTAAGTTGGACTTCATCAAAATTAAAATGATAGACAGTGTTAGGAATGTTTCTGAGGGCCACTGTTGCTCACTGTCACTAGTATTGAGTTAACATTTAACATGTAATAACATCTTGTCTGGAAAAAAACATTCTTAAACTTCTTTCAAAAAATTTTAAATTGTTTCAAAGGGCATCAAAAATATAAGAAGACAGCTCACTGAATGGGAGAAAGTATTTGCAAATCTTGAATCAGATAGAGGATTGTAACCACACCGTATCAACAGCTTTTATACCTCAACTATAAAAAGACAATCTAGGGGAAGCGAATGCCTCAGCAGGTAAACGTGTTTGCCACCAGGCTTGAAATCCTGAGTTCAACCCCTGAAACCCACATGGTAAAAGAGAGAGCCAACATGCAACACGGGACACATAGTCCTAACTTTTGCCACATATGTATTTTTTAAGACCACAAGAGGTTTTTTTGGTTTTTGGTTTTGGTTTGTTTTTCTGAAGACAACTCAAATGGACAAAAAGAAGGCCACATGATCCAACAATTCTTCTTAAAGGTATACATCCAAGAGAAATAAAAACATCTGACACTCTCCCAAATAAAGTTCTCAGCAGCATTATGCATAATAGTAAAAAATCCATAAATTGATGATGCTAAAAGAAACCGTGTATCCATATAATGGGGTATTATTAATGTACATTTTAAATGGTGATTACATGGTGGTATGTGAGGTATCTCACAATAAAGCAGTTAAAACTAAACCACTAGGATTTATATCACCAAGCAGTTGTGGGGAGGCAGCCATAGAGATTACCAAACTGGTTGTATGGCTAATAGGAATGAGCAGGCAGTGCCACAAAGAGAAGGAAGTGTATGTACAAAAACGCCGTAACTGAAGCCATTATAGTGTATGCTCACTTTAAACTCTGCTTTCCAAGGCAGACATCCCCAAACACTGAGTGGGTCAAGATTAGACACCAGAACCAATGGCATTCATGGTGATTCCCTGCCTTCTCCTCAACAATGAGGCTGAGCTGGGTGGCTAGTGAACCCCAGGGACCTGCCTGTCACTGCCTTCCCAGCCCTGAGAACAGCAGTGAAAGGTGCCATGCTGACTGGCCCATTATACTTGTTGGGGAGCAAGGTCAAGTCTTCATGCTCCTGTGGGAGGCGCTCTACCAACTGAGCTCTCTTCCAGCTCTGAGAGTTCATTATGATGTTTAAAATGAAATCTTTTCCACTCTACATATCCAAGTATTTGTCTTTATTATTATGTGAAAGTGACCTGTAATCATTCCTCTTCTCCTCCATATTACAGCAAGCATGAAGACACATGTATAAAAACCAGGTGATAGCCACACTGTGCTATGGCAGCCACAGCAAAGCAGGAGCACAAGGAGATTCACGTGCTCCATTTTAAAACCAGATTTATAAAACATACAAATCCCTGTTAAAACATTTGTCACGATTTTGCAGTGAAATTGTAAAAATTATGAGAGGTAAGTAACATAATCATTCACATATCTTTATTCCATACAAAAATAGTTGTAATGCACCATAATAGTCATCAGAAATAACATTTTCCCCTCCGAGGTTAAAGGAGAAAAGAAGACTTTCATTCCTGTCGAAGGTATTCAATTTTCCCCTCAAATGAAGTTTAGATGAAAACAATGGAACTGACAAGCTCCACAAGGCAGATCTTGGCAACTCTCAACTCCATCTATCTCCTTGGCTGGTTAAGCAAAATTCCTTCACTAACTGTTGGTATTCGCAATAACTCCTACAAAGCTCATTACTGCCTCTGTCAGCCTATCCCCCATGTTGCGCATTTATTCCTGGGATGCATATCAACATGTGGCACATGTCCTTGACATGCACAGAAGAGCTGCACCCCAGGACAGCAGCATGCACGACAATATTCTCCACTCTTGCTTCTTTGTGGTTGCTGGGATGTAATGGAGAAATCTAATAACTGTGACAGTGGGGCCTTTCGGGTTCTCCTTGCCTTTGCAGACAGGGAAGCTGCACAGACGCTAATGAAAGGTTAAATGAATAGGGATAGCTGACAAGACATACAATAAAGAAGGAGCTTGGTAACCCACAGACACTGAGCAGAGATCCTTGGCGCAAGCAGAGAAAGGACAGCACATTGCCGAGTCACAATATTTAAAACAGCTTGCTATACACAGAGGCTTTGTGTCTGGGTACACGTCTGGCTTTGGTCTAAGGGGAAAAAAGATACTAAAAAGGAATTTCAGTATGGGGCACTTTTGGCAAATGTTAAGGTCATAATAAGAGAAAAATGTTTTGTGTGGGCTGTTACATCTCTGTACTAAACACACAAAGAGCAGGGACAGTGAACTCATAAACCCCAGGTCCAGGACAATACTGTACATTTTGATAAGTCTTAAATCCTGTATGTAGAAGACAGACTTGATGTGATTCTCACTGGTTACACACACATGCAGTGACTCATTTAGCAGTTCCTCATCCTGCCTTCCATGTGGAGGGATCCCTGATACTGGAGTTCTGGTCCTTGGCTTGTGTAATCGGTTACACTTCAACTGAAACCCGCAAGTATCTTGGACTCTGTAAAACTGCCAGCAGTTGCTATAAAGAACTTACCAGGCTGGCAATTTGTAAATTTCAAAACAAAGACCTTATAATTTCAAGGGGCTACAACTGTGAAAGCGCTTTAACCAGAACTCTTGGTTGCAAAGCTTAGCTTTGGCCTGTCTCCCCACACCTTCAAGGTTGTATTTCTGTAGGAACAAATCCTAAATCAGTAGACCAAAACAATTTAAATTACTGCTGGAAAAGTGAAAATGCTCCAGAATGTCTAAGAAACTGCAGTAAAAAGGACAAAATTTACATTGTCATATACATAATTTCTAAAGAAAATGGTACACTTCTGTTTTGGCAACAACTTTTAAAATGACATGTCTGTATAACTGCTCTTATGCATATTCATGAGTTAGAATATAGGCTCACAACAAATGGTAAAGGAATACTGAGAACGTGTTTTAAAACAAGGGAGGCTCTTTGAACACCCAAATTAAATTATAGCTGAACTTTTGAGGGGACTGAGGGTTCTAATAAGCAACAAATAAAGACTTTTATTGGCTAGCAACACAATGAGAGCTACTGTGCTAAGAAGACAAATCTGGGCAGTTTATATCCCTGGATATAAGATTTACTTAAATGGTAAATAAATGTCAAAGTAACATCCCTAAAAAGTAATATGTAAATAATGAAGATCAATCACCATCACTGATTATTTAATACAAACATATCACAAATGTTACTGGTTGGACTGATTAACAAATGCCAAACAGGAAGTAAGAAAACATTCAACTCTGATGTCTAAATGTAGCTTATTTACTGATTAAAAATATACCAAGTTTTAAAATGATTTGCCGTCTATGGTGACAACACAAAGCTTCCTTCTTTTGAAGGAAAGTTTTCTCCATAATCTGGAGTTGTATGCAGAACTACTTGGAAACATCATCCACAGGGAGAAGTAGCTGTCTCGTGACCTGGAGTAGGGTAGCGTGCTCCTCAGTGGCTGGATGGGAAGCTGCTTTTAATGGCACCTGGAAGGTGGGCCTAACAACCTGAGAAGGGCTCCTTCCGCTGGCACACTGGCTACACAGTCTCAAACACTCAGAATGTTTGGTTGCACCTTACAGCATTCAAATCACCTACAAGGTAGTCCTAGAAAGCTTAGCTGATTCCTTAACTGTTTTCAATGGAAATTCTGTTGCTTTCACCACTCTGTGTGTGTGTGTGTGTGTGTGTGTGTGTGTGTGTGTGTGTTCGTGTGTGTCATGTGTCACCTCCAAGCCTAAACTCTAAGCCAGTTATTGTGCAACATTCTGACTGCCAGAGTTCTTTTTTTAAAAACCATAAGTATATCTAATAAAATCATGAGGCTCCCTCTAGCTCTTTAGAGAGCTTACTAACCAGCTATACTATGTAACTCCTGACCAGCAAAAGATGTTGCAGGAGAACAGCCGTTTTCAACTCTGTTTCTTGTCAGGATGCAGATGGTAAATGAGACCATCTGCAGAGGAATTCAGAAAGCACCGCTCCTTTATACATTCATCACGTTAAGACTGTTAATTGCTCCCAACCTAAGCTTTATGTACAAGGGCTCTATAGTGAAACTGTAACCTGTATCAACTATGCTCACCTTGTATAAAATGAATTTTAATCTCAAAAACCAACATGTAAGCATTTCAAAGAAACCCAACTTGTAACCCGCTCTCAATTTTAAAAGCCTACCTTTAAATTTAAAAAGGAAAACCTCAGAGGAGAGAATAACCTGATCTATGAACAGGGTGTCTGTGGAATTTATGTAAAACAAAGATACTGATGGTAATTCATAGAAAAAATCTTCATGCACCATAATAATTATACACAATCCTGTTAATGACTTTTTATTGTTTAATCTTTTCAGCAATTCAGTATTGAATATTTGGGAATTGTACTTATTTAGAAGACTATAAATAACAAAGTTGCAATATGCCATTGATGTTTTGTCCGTCTTACAATAGCCATAAAAGCCACTATTACCCTGGCAGGTCAGGCCAAGCAAGTGAGTGCGAGCATTGCTAAATCAAACTCTTCATCCTTGCTGAAGCCACCTTTCAAACATTTACAAAATATTTAAAATAGCCCTGAGGCTTAACTCTAAATTTAAAGTAAGGGAAACTACTAGCTTCATCACCTACTTTGGACTCCCTTAATCTAGGAAATATTCCCAGGAACAACAAAAAAGAATAGCTCCCTCTCCTCTCCCACCCCCATCCCCCCTTTTTTTTTGCCAATGTCCAATTTCTTCTTTTCTGAACAGCTGTATTATCCAACTTAAGTTGCTCTGCTAATTTCAGTCCCTCAAGGACTAACTTGGAAGGCAAATAAAATACAAGAAAAGATCAATTTGCTGGGAAAGATCAAATGAGAAAACTGTGGGGACAGCACCAGGTCAGGGCATGGAGAACTAAGCAGACCTGTTCTTCATTAACTGCAGCTCTCTGGGGATGTCACACACTACCTGTCCGTGGGCTTTATTGAACCATCTAACCTGCCTCTCTGTTCCATTCTTCTGGGCCCAAGTGAATCATATCCTGCTGCTGACAAGTTAGCAGGGGACTGCGGCTGCAACATGAAAGTACTTTTCTTTCTTGTCTAAATCAGGCAGATTTTTGAAATGACAACACAGCACTGACTCATGACATGGCAAGATGAAAGTAGAGGTCTGGGCCGGTCTTGGAGCTCCGCAGATAAAAGTAATCAAATGACACTCATGGAATGCAAATTGGCATTCTTGACTGCAGCAATTGCACAACCAAGAAACATCCCTGACAGCAAGCAAGATTAGGACAAAATGTTATGTAAAGCACTGAACTCAGAAACTCTCACTTGAAAATTCAAACTGCAATACTTACATTTTAATATAGCAACAGTCAGCCCTGCTTTTTGCCTGCTCCTTTTTGTAATCACATATCCCTGCCTGACAGATAACTCACATCTCAGGCAGAAGAGGGTAAGTCAGGTATTAGCAATACACTACTACTATTAATATTTCCTCAATATTTTTAAAAGTCACATGAGGTTGGTTTTTACCCAAAGTTTTATATACAAACCCAACTTAATATTCTCAGAGGATTAGGGGGTCAAGGCATTTCAGACATGCTTCCAGAAAGATCCTCTACACAAAGTTCACATTCAGGTTTACTAGCCCTTCCCTCAGGTGAAGACATTCCTATGCTTTGGTAAAGTAATTAGCAGTCTGGATTTTAAATCCACTGCTCTCCGGGAACAGAAAGAGTACCTACAACTCAGAACTTCATTAAAACTGAACAAGTTTAAATGAAACGGCTACAAATATGATATAAAATACAGAGCCTTTAAGGGCTCACAAAGGATTCTCGTGTGGATGATTCCAAAGAGCGAAAGGAAGTTCTATCAAACTTACACAAGGCTTAGTCTAGAGGAAAAGTTCAGAGCAGAAACACTTAGTGTCAGAAATAAATTCCACCTAAAGCATGTGTGTCTGTGCACAAAACCATCTAAACATGCAGAATAGAAAATGGTGGGAGACAAATGGACTTAGCCACCGCTCAGTGATTAGTATATGGGAACAGCTCTGTTCACAAATAGTAACACTGGCCAGGGGAAGAAAAGGCATGCAACTGGCTTTTATAATGTTCTGTAAAATGCCGTTACAAGAAATTCTCCAGCTCTAAGCAGATACATTTCATATTTTGTTTTGATCCCTCACTTAAACACAGGATCCAACAACTACAAGTGTTCATGAAGTACTTAAAAATTAATAAAACAGGTCACTTTCTGCCACTATAATCCTGGGTACACAGGACTATTTTATGATGTCTTTTGTACATCAGTTTTACAACAGCTTGACTCTAGGGTAAATGGGATGCATCATAAATCGCACGCTGCTTTCAAAACCTCTTTAATTTCTGTCAGCATTACTGTAACCGCAGTCCTAGGTGCATTTTGTACGTGTGTGTGTGTGTGTGTGTGTGTGTGTGTGTGTGTCTGAATTTGACAGTACCATCTCCTACATTCCAGTTGTGACTTTGATCTCTGAAACAAGAGATGTCACATCACGGGGAAGGAAAGAGGGAAAAATGTCAACCTGCTATCACCCCGTTTCTTATACATCCCATGTACACAGGACCCACTCTGTATCTGAGCCCCCAAGTGGGGCTAACAACAGCGACACTGGGTGGTAGGGAACTCCAAGAAAAAGCATGGTCAAGCCCCATTTCTAACAAATGAGCTCCCAAAAGCAGACAGTGCTTCCCAGCTGCAGAGAAGCCAGTCCTTCCAGGGGCTGTGCTGGAGTCTCCCTGTGCTGTGCCATCCCGTTTCCTCCACCACTTGGCACTTACAAGTAATTGGGGTTTTTTTGTTTGTTTGTTTGTTTGTTTGTTTTTTAATCTTTGCCTCATCCCACTGGAGATTCCGTCTAGTTTTGTCCTGAGCTCCAACACCACTGTATTTTTTTTTAATTCTGCCCCCCTTTCACGTCTCAAATCCTTCCGTCCATTCGGCATGTATGTAAACGCAGGGGCCGGCTGCTTCAGAACCGCACTTCAGGAAAGCACACACCTGTCTGTCTAGCAGGATATGACTGGCCACACCTGCGTCCTCCGCAGCCGCGCGGGCATCGCTGCGGTCCCCACGCAGGCCGCGCCTGGGCCCCCTGCACCCTCCCTCCCCCATGCCCAGCCGCAGCTCGGGGCTCTGAACAGGCCGGCAAGTTGGGAAAGTTGCCCGGGATCCGGCAGCTCCGTGTATCCCGGGTCCCCGCGTCCCGCGCCCTCTGGAGTCCCCGACTGCCCGCCGCTCACCTAAGGCGTGGGGAAGCCCTCGCTCCCGTCTGCCCGCCCACCCGCCCACAGCCTCCTCAAAAACTTGGGGCCAAGTTGAGGGGTGGGGGTGGATTTCGGGAGCGCCGCCAGCTGCCCGCCTACTCGCGCCGGGGCACTAGAGGAGAACGTGGCCCTCCGTGGCCCCGGGACGTCCCGCCAGGCTCTGTTCCCACCCAGTGCAAACGCAAGCAGAGAGGAGGTGGAAACTTCTTACCATCTCTGCAAGCTGGTCCTCAATTGCAGCCCCCACCTCTTGGTCTCCTCTTAGCGGCCGCGCCCCTCAGCCGCCTCAGCTCTCCACTCGGCCTGCTCCCGCCCTGCCTGGCCGCTCAGGCCGTGCTCGCTGCCGGCTCCACTCACCACCCGCCCACGCGCGTGCACTCTCGCCAGGGCCCCTCAGCGCTCAGGTGACTGATTTACACCTGCGCCCAGGGTCGAGCTCGCTCCCTCTAGCTCTGAGTTGTCCCGGGAGGGGGGCTGCCAGCAAGGCGAAAGAAAGCCACAGTGCGCATGCGCGAAAGCCACCGTGCACTGTGAAAACATCTTCTCTCTGGCCTGTGCTTGTAAAACCCCAGATTTCCCACCTGTCTTAGCCTCTCCTTTATATGTGCTCAGGCGTGTTTCCATCTATGAAGTGAAGGTGGCGATGTGTGTGTGGGGGATGACGTGTGCTCTATAGTGTCATGTGTGAAGTTCTGTGGTGTACGTGTGCTTCAGAGTGTCATGCTTATCAATCTTGTGGGTTCCAGAGCCCACATTATGGAAAAAAATTACAAAAAAGCTGAACCCCAAGAGGAGAAAATCTCTGTTAATATCGGTTATCCTACTGAAAAGTCTTGAGAAACTGTGAGTTCTTGCCATCTCAGAAAGCAGACTGACTTAAACACCTATCATTACAATGGCCAAAACAAGGGTACCACTCCTTGTCTACCGGGGTGGTAGATGAAAACCCATGCTGAGCCTCGGGAAAGGAAGCTGAGCTGGACTCTCCCACCAAAGAAACAACTACCTCCACAAGGCAAGTATGGGCATTCCATGGGGAGGAAGAGGTCCACCTCCCGATTTTCATCTGGCCTTGCTCCCATGTATCAAGTTAATGTTTTAGCTCAGTGAAAGTAATTACCAGCCAGGCTCTGCAATCCATCATTCACCCTGGGCATTCCTGCTGATTCTTTCTTTGGTCTCTAGGACACAAGAATCTCTTCTGTTGATCTGTAAGTGCAAAGGAAAGGTTTGGTTGTTACTAGTTTCTTGCTATTCTAAATTTCTGCCAAGTAATTAGACTAGAAAATGAACTATTTTCAAGTTTTTTAATTGAAGCTATGGGGGGTTAGAGTAGTCATAGCCTCTAACAAAAATAAGATTAAAACCATATATCTTTGATGCCCCTCCCCCCCCCCCCCCACACACACACCTCTTCCAAGTAGAATGGACAAATGTAATCTGACTCTAGACAGTGAGCTCAGGGACTTGATCCAAATCACCCTCCTTCTAATTTAGGTCATTTGGCAAGAATACATTAGTAAATTAGCAAACTGCATATAAATTTACAAAAGGTATTCCTATATCCTCATATCATCCAAAAGAAAAGCATTATTGGAATCCTCACTGCATAGACAATGAGTGGAAAGTTCAGAGGTTAGATGCACTATTCCCAGGAACACATTTCACAGGTTACAAAACAAATTTACCCACTCAAAACATTAGGCTTCTACACATCTTTCCAAGTAACTATAATACAGGACAGCTTACATGAGTTCTAACCAGGAGTAATATCCAAAATTGATTAGCTCTTTGGCGTTCATCACACAGTAGGCATTGTTTATTTTACATACTCCACTAAACTACAGACGTGACAAAGGCATTCTAAAATTCCCCCTCAATGCTGCCTACCATGCAAGTCTGTTTCCTTTACATAAGTACATTGATTAGCAATATAAATACAAGTAAATATAATAAATTTATAGATACATATGTATGCATATAATATATAAAAGACCTATGTCGTAATAATCACAGTAATGGTAAGTTAAAATACATTAGTTTAAAACAATCTGTCTTTGGTGATCAGAAACCCTATGGATATAGGATCTGTGGCTATACACACTACCAATCTAAACATCAAATGGCTGTGTGTGACAGCTAGCTTGTTCAGACAATGCTTCATTTGACAATGGACCATGAGAACACGGTGGTCCCACAGACTGACATGAAGCAATTTTTATAAAATGATCTAATGTACACATAGTTGAAAAAGAAAAAAAAGAAACTGAAGGACAAGAAAACAAAGGCCTTATTGTTGGAGCAAAATATTGATGGTAAATTATCTGCTTACAAATAAATCTATGATTAAAAAGAAGAAGAAGAGAAACCAGAAAAACTACTACAGACACATTTGTGCCTGAAGAGGAGGCAGTCCTCAGAAGGGCTTGAGAGACGGTGCTAAGCAAATGGGCATCTTCATCTTGTCACACCCACGGACGACTTTCCAGGATGACAAGATATGATCCTGACATTGTTTAGACTTCAGCTCTTATATTAGCTTTTAATCAGAAAAAGGTTTTAAATGAAAAATGTCTTGACAACAGTCAAATAATCTTGTACAATGTATCCATATATTAATCTAAGTATAAGATTCAAACATTTAAAAATAAGTTTTATAAAATGCAAAGATTCAGTAACTTGATTAATTACTAAAGAACTACCCAGTACTCCCAGAGCTCCGAGGGACTAAACCACCAACCAAAGACTACACATGGAGGGACCCAGGGCTCCAGATGCATATGTAGCTGAGGATGGCTTGTTGGACACCAAAGGGAGAAGAGCCCTTGGTCCTGAGAAGGCGAGATGCCCTAGTATAGGGGAATGATAGGACAGGGAAGACGAAGTGTGTGGGTTGGTGAGCAGGGGGAGGGGGAAGGGTTATGGAGTTTGGGGGGAAAGCAGAACCAGGAATGGGGACAACATTTGAAATGTAAATAAAGAATACAACTAATTAAAAAACCGAACTAAGTGCAGAGAGCTTACAAAGTCTACAGTAGTTTGTTATAATGCCCCAGGTCCTCAAAGTCACACACCATTAACTCACCAACTCACCACGGCTTTAGGTTTGTAAACTCCACTCATACAAGTGCACCCTATGTATGCTTGATTTTCAGCATTTCTACTGTGTTCTTTTTGTATCTTTTCTGTGTTCAGATGTTTTTAAATATAAAAATATCTGTTCCGGTTGGCTACAATATGCAGAACAGAAATACGCTGTATAGTCTTGTGACTTAGGAGCAAGATAATGTATCACATAACCTTAAGGAATAGGCCACACCATCTAGGACTGTGAAGACTATTCAGTGATGTTCACATAACAATTCAATCTAAATGTCCTGGCATGTTCCTGAGGTTTAGCGACATTAGAGCACAAATAACACCACACCTCTCTTTGTCATTGAATGAAACCAAGGCACCAGGATCTACAAACAGAACAAGCAACATCTTCTTTGGTGTATAAAAATTAACTTCATTACACATACTATTTTTCTTATTTCCACTCTGTATAATTATACACAACCTGAAAGGTGTGCTAAAAAGGAAGAAGTCAGCCGTAATCCCAGAAATGAGAGCTGCTGAGATCTGCTTTTCCTCCTAGCCATTTCCTCTGATAGACTATTCAAAATACTTCCCTTCCCACAGAAAGCTGGAATACTATCGTGATGGACAGTAGTAAGATAGATAACACAGTCTAGAAGAAATGGATTTCGTTGCACTTACAGCATTGGTTCAAACTCCTAACTAAAGAAACAAGGCAAACTGGAGGATCTATGTATTAAACTCCTTTGGAAAACTAAGAAAGGAGGCAACCTAACTACTCAAGTGTGACACCCATAAAACAAGAATAAATATGAATCTACAGTGAATACAGAGAGGTACTCCCTGTTGGAATTGGTTTTGTTCCCTAAAACCAGTTTTTTACTTTCTATTTTAGCATTGAAACTATAAACTCTTAATTATTTTATCAATGAGAAACTTAGCTCAGTCCCAAAAGTGGGGGTGGGCATAAAAAGTCCTGTTTTCTTCTCAAAATTACTGTCAGAGAACACTAAGGAAATACTACCTAAGTGTAGCACGTACGCCTTTTCCCCCTTCTTGCACAGCTATGTAGCCTTAGCCCTCTAGTACATGAAACAAATAACTTACAA